>NW_024871395.1:17500-45111 GCF_019054845.1 Dipodomys spectabilis | reverse complement strand
CTGTTCTTCAGGGCGCTTAGATGGACAATTCCTAAACCCAGTTTCTGGGGGGCAACTATGGGAACGAGACTCAGTCCCCCCTTACTGAACTGAAGCTTTCCTTTTCAAAGATGAGAGCAGAAGAACTTCGTTCGTAAGGGCGGAGAAGGCTTTCTATCGAATCCAAACGATTTCTTCTTTTTCTTCTATTAAGATATTTGACGTTAGAACTTGATCGAGGGCAGAGCTTGACTCCGAAATAGAAAAAAAAAGAAAGTAACAAAACCAGAATAGACTATGAACGAACAAAAAGAAGAATGCCTTTGAGCTGAAGTTCGAGTTCTTCCTTGATGACCGGAAGGGGAAGCTCTCTGATCTTTTCTTCGAGTTCGAAAAACTCCAGTGCAACTGATGCAGCCAACAAAGATCAGTCCAACCAGCAGCTGTCAGCTCCTAACTCGTCTGCCTGACGGAAAAAATCTGCACAAGGTCAAGGAGGAAAAGCTCCCCCACGTCAAGTCTACAGGCCAACAGGCAAGACCATCCAATCCTCTTTTGATAATACATAGAATCTTCCGAACAATACTGCCGACAATCAGACGGAGCAAAATCTTTTTTTTGTTAAGTTTACCAAGAAATTTCTCAGCACATACAGATTTCTGCCAATCCTTCAACCAGTACTACTTCTTATGATTCTCAGTTGAGGGTTGATTCTTCTCATCAGGTAATAGTAGATGCCATTGACTCATCTCTGGCTGCTAACAATTCCAATGTTTATAATTATAGTATTCAGGCTCTTATTTCTGAGCCTGATAATGAACTCATAAACAACATAGACTAACATCTAACCCTTGTTTAACTGAAATCTAAAGATGATGCTAACGTTCCAAAGTCACAAGCTGCTCAGACTAAGGTATACTTATCGGACTCTGAACCTATGAGAGAAGCAAAGACTTCGTAGCAGTCATTTTTTTTGTCCAAACGAATGTACCATCTGTAGTAGTAGTCTCTTAAAAGTAGTACCTTTTCAGTAGAGTAAGAAAAAACTTGGATTAGGCACTCAAACTATATGGGGCTTAGATTTATACCGATACTATAGATATTACCCTCTGTGAAGGAGGCTCCTACTAGCTGCACTGTAAAATAAAGGGGACTGCTTCTGCTTGAAAGGCTCAAAAGTTGAGTGATGGAGCTTGACCTTTTTCATGCAATTGCTTGTCTTGGAAAATACCTATATATTGCTATAAAATAAAATATTGAATATATTACCTTACGTAAGAGAATTCTATTGTTGAAACCAATAGCTTATCTGCTTTCTGACTTTATGGATGAGAGAACTCGGATTTCAAACAAGGCAAGGGTAACAATGAATATATAAATTCATTTTGATTTGACTTTCTTATTACTAAAATGTTGTAGTATCATAAAGGTTAAACGTACTTAATATGGTCCAGATTAAGATATTAATCTATAAGATACTAATAGACCTTTACTCCCTTAAAAAGAGAAGAGAGGAATTGACTTGGGCTTACGACATGGTTGTTTTCCATTGGAGGGCTATATCTTTCTTCCATGGTAGGGCTATATCTTTCTTCCATGGTAGGGCTGATGGGGCCAGGGCATCTGTGAATGAATCCTTTGGCTTTCCCTCCTACAATGGGAAGCTCATATGGCTCACACGGGGGCAATAGATAGAGGTTTTTATGAGAGCAATAAACCTTGAAATACTTAGCTCCTGTTATGGAAAGAAAATCTCTACTTTTCGCGTTGAGAAAAGCTATCATTGAGAGTCCTCTAAGTCCCGGTATGCTTCTTACGCTCGTTTAGTCCTGACGCTAGTTAGAGCTTTATGAAACTTATGAAAGAAAGGGAAGCACTTTTTTCGTTGACTCCAATTGGGTAGGCAAATACTGGTTATCCATATAAAAAGAAAAGACTTGGACTGGTAGAAAGTCTTCCCTTCCCTGGCTATCGAACTCCAGAAGATGAAAATATAGCTGCTTTTTTCAAAGCAGGAGTGGAACTCGCACTGCAACTCGATCCAAGATCTGGTAAAGGGACTGCTGCAACGAGAACTGAAACTCAAAATGAATCAAATTTCCCGCTGCTATCTGACGCTTCCTTTCCTGCTGTAATAAGTTTTTAAAGTGCTCGTAAACTCGCTCCTGGCTTATGAGTCTGATTTACCATCTCGCTTAAGGATAATAGAAGGATTATGATCTGGCGTGCCGCTATAGGTGTTATTATAGGAATGCTTCATTGGCAAGCAAATAGTCATTTCATTTTCTTGATTTCCATAACAGGATATAATAAATCGAGTGTTCTGTAAGATCAAATCTTATTCATATTGTCAGAAAGACGTCAGCTTGAATATGTCTTTTTTCTATTTTTATATAGGGCAAACGTTGGAGAAGTATCTGTTTATTGTGATCAAGCCCCTTCCTTTTGAAGGCATTCCGTCTCTGTTCGTTCTGCCTTCAGGGAGTTTGAGTTCTAGTTTACCTGTAAGGAGCCATCCTAAATAGTTGCTTTTTTAGCCGATTAGCCGAGAGGTTGGCATCATCCCATCCCGGGTGGTAATCGTTTGAAGAAGTTATTCAGCCTTATCTGAGTAATGCTGGAAGTAAGCAAGCAGCGGGGGGCGGGTAGTCCCTGTACTTTCTTTCACCTGACCGCATGGTCAGCCTTACCCTTGTTTTGCTCCCAAACGGGCTCTGTCTCCTTCCTTCCGCAGCATCATGAAAGGTCTCTACCAATCTTACCCATTGTTAGGGATGAGCGTACGACAAGCCTTGGAGCTAACTAATAGTTGCTTCTGGGTCATGTCACGCTTTATTGAGGTTAAGACCTGATTGGCATGGAAGGCAGACGCTACGTCCCGTAAGGTCACTCTCGCCGAACACCGACGACCCCCTTTGTTATATCATTCATATATAAATCACCTATGTCGTGCCCAATAGGATGCGAGGTATGCTCGGGTGGATTGGGATTCGTCTTCATTTTCGAGTAAAAACATAGGGAGAGATAGCTAACCAGGCCACACACTTACACTACCATCCTTCCCCACCTTCTCAGGTCCTTGTCTCTCGTCAACATCAGACTCTTTCAGCTTCTGTGGTTCAGCCTCACTGGATCTCAGCAACAGCCGATTTCTCATGGGTCCTATCTCAATTCCCTCTTCCTTTGTGTTGGCTTGCTCCATAACTCACTCCGCTCCGCTATCAGAATTGAGGTGAGTAAGCCGACTTCTCATAGACTGGGGGATTTGCTCGCAAACAAACTTGCTTTTTGCCCATGTACTCAACAATGGGATTGGAACCAAGATCGACGCGAGTTCAGTTTGTCTGCTTCACGCAATCCTTCTCTTTCGTCCCCCTTCGTCAGTGGAGGATGGCAGCTCTTTCACTCGGTCTTCCCTATTCTCAAACATCCAGATCGGGTTCCCATGGAAGGAAGAATGCGCAGACACCTTCCTTACCCTACTTTACGTTTTTATGCTAATCGACAGAATTAACAATTTCCAACTCGACGGACAAAGAAAGAGAGGTAGCATGAATCGAAAGCGTCAAGAGTTGGGACTGCTACCAAAGATACTATAGCCTCTTAAGGAGTTTAAAAGGATCAAGCAAAAAAAGGATTACACTAACGCGCCAATGGAATGGGCATAGACCGGGCTGGAAAATTATTCAATCGCTATAACGTCAAAGAAGAACAAAAAAAAGACTTCTCAAAGCGAAGCGGAGTTGAACATTGCGGTAAGGGTCAAATATCCGACGTCTGATAGCTTCAGTTAGTAGTTTTAAAGCTTTGTTTTGAGTGTTACTTCCTTTTTCGACACAATAATAATAAGTAGTTAAGTTACCGTGTCCAGTATCGACAGACAATGTAGTGACGAGATGCGGCACAGAGTCGGCTTAGTAAGAGATTCATTCAAAGAGGTTAGTTACCCGTCTTCGATTTACAGATTAGGTTTTGTGAGAATAGCTCTAGTTTTTTACCCGGCCCGGATAGTAGGTATTCCAATTACTGGTCTTGGAGTCGGCATTACCGTAGGCTAGTCTTTTCAATGTGTTTTCCGGGCTTCTGCCTTTCGGAATAAAAGAGGCTCCTCTCCTTTTAGTCGACTCACTTCATCCCTCTCCTTGACTGACGTTTGGCAGAGGGAAAGCATTAGTTTTCTTCTCCAGGGAATATCCCAAACAAGATAAAACAACCGTTTTCGAATGAGGTCTCCAACGCTCTTTCTTTGCCTCCACCGACTTCATTTATCTTTCTTACGATCAATAGAGAGCCTTAAAACAGCAGTTGATGACACATCATGTATAGCTTATCTCTCGTATGTATTAAAAAGCGCAAGACCAACTGGCACAAGGAACGGCTACAATACAAGCCCGCCTTCCTGCCTAACTCCACCCGAAACTCCTTCGGAGCCTCGTTCTCGTCATATTATAGTAGGTCTGGAAGAGCCTTGTCATCGTATCAGTAAGAGCACCCGCCACCGGAACAACATAAGCATAAGCAAGGGCAGGCATAATCGTAACCGGCCCTTAGTCTTCTTATCTTTTCTATTTAGAAGTTAGAAGTGGTTTGGTTTTGTCCGTCCTTTAGCCAATGCGAAGCAAGCCTGACCTCTGTCCTGCCCCGTCACTGCTCCTTTGTCAGCTAGGAATCACCATGGCAAAGGAAGGGCGCAATGTCAATTGGACAGTCAGCGGGTTCGGTATCGCTTATTCCGGTTCCAGTTAGAAGAGCCAGCTCGAGTGCCTACTTTCTATTGTCATTTTTCATCCTTGCTTGGATTACTCTTGCCTGAAGGACAGCGTAGAACTCTTTTTCATTTCATAAGTGGAATCTTTCTGTTTTGACTCACGGTCTTTCTCGCTGTAAACAGCAATGGGATGACCCTGAAGACTCAACACGCCCCCTATGCCTACCCCAGAGGCATCACAAGCAACCTCAAAGACCAAAAAAGTCAGGATGCCAAAAATCGACTAAAGGAGAAGCCCGGATGAATAGCTAATGGTTTCATCATCCATCCTATGATCACATTCCTATGGAGAATGGACTGCTATCACTCGTCTGCGAACGGATACGATACAAGGGCTACAGGGTTTGCAAAGTAAACTGACTGACTATAGAAAGATCATACACCAGCACCTGGCTTACTTGCGCACTTCCTTTATCCTTGCTTGCACGGGATTAGCTTACCTCTTTTCCTTTCTCGCGCTCTCTTCTGCTTACTGAGCATTCCTTTCTTAGGGTAGGACCTGGGATTCATTGCTTAGCTGGTTCTCACCAGCTGGGTATACTTTGAAAGTAAACTTCCCAACTGAAGCATCTGGCACTTACGAGATTCTATCCTGACTCTATCATGCTACCCCTTCTCTTCCGTACTTTCTGCTTTCCCTGACCCTCTTTCTTCTTCTTCCTAACCTAGTCTACCTACTGACGAACCAGACTGACAGGTGCACTTCTGTAAAATGCTTTCCGCCTCTTTGTGACGTTGGTCCCGCGAATGAATCCGCTTTCAGTGAATGAGCTCGGTTCCTCCGATTCGAGATTCCACCGGGGATGATAACACAACAGATTGATTTCGCGACGGATAAGGGAATGCTTTCTCTGAAGGGCTTTGCGTCCTTCCTTCTTGACTCTTTCGTCTTTTGCTGGGTGAAGGCCTGCTGCTGAGAGACAAGATATAATAAGGCAGGTGGCCTAGCCCTATAAAAGACGAACTTTCACCAAGAAAGCATCAACCATTTTACCGGCTTTTCACTCCTCCCCCACTTCTTACCTATTCCAGTCTCTAACAGATTCCATGAAATAGCAGAAAGCAGAATCTTAATCCTAATCAGACTGACCAAGAGCAATCACAGCTGAGTCAACTCTATCCATTCTTCTTCCAAGCTAAGATAAAAGCTTGAGGAAGAAGAGCTTATTCAACTCGAGTTCGCCACAAAACCAATCTCTGGAACCGAAGCGAAGGCCCAAGGCAATTGAGCTCGACTGAAAGTGTTGAAGTAAGGAGAGGGATGAAGTGAGTTGACTCACCTCTCTCTCTATAAAAACCCTCCCCAGAGGAGAGCTGAAGCTCCATTCATTTGAAAAAATGGATTGAGTAAAGGCTTCGTTAATGTAACTTTACGCCTGACAACATTAATGAAAAGAGGGCCAAGTTGCGAAGCTTGCTTTTCTATTTGCGTGATTGGGATGCTTACAACGAAAGCCACTTGCTGAAAGATCTTTCAAATTGTTTCAAAAAAGGAAATTCTCTATTTTATTAGACTCCCTCTATAAAAAGATTGAGCGAGAGATCATAATTTTGTCTCGCTCATCAAATACGATGAAAGTCTAATAAAAAACCTCATAAAGAGCAAAGGAGCGGAGCCCGAGGCTATTTTTTAAAGAAATCCATTTGAAACTCTCAAAAAAGGGAATCCATTCCTCTCCTTACTCGCTCGCTTAAACCTGACTGAAGCTGAAGAACATGAATACTTTCAGTCCTGTAGCTGCTCTGCTCACAGGAAAAGCTACTAGTAGAAAGCTAGTAGTAGATCCTATTCTTTTTCTCCATTAGTCTAACATTGGAGGATAACAATCCCTTGTTTAAAACCGAAGGGACTAGAACAATAGAGCTCTTACTCATAGGAGTAGCCGTTGCTTCTTTGAGCTGACTTGCTTATCTTGTTCCACAGTCCTATAATCAGGAAAGGACAGGAGGGCCCTGCTTCGAGAATTCAGATACCTCACCCTATGCCCTGTGGAAACTTTTTCCCTTTCAGTGAGTTCTTCTTCGGGTTGGGCACTGACGAAGACCGACAGAAAGGCACACAACCTCTGTTGGCTCCGCTCCTATAGGCTACGCAACAAAAAAGAAGGAAAAACAAGGGACCCCTGACTATTGACTTACCATTCTGGCTGAATCGCCCCGTCTATCCTTATTAGTAGAGGTTGACTTTCTCTTGACTTAGTGGGTCGGGCACATAAGCAAGAAGGGAGAAAGATGACTCCTCCACCTCTGTTAGTGTGTGAGAAGGGGAGAAGTGAGGCGGCCCCTTTACTTTAGGCTTTTCAACCTGGAGGAGAAAGCAACAGCTACATAGGCAAAGCTAGCTCGACCATACAACTATTCGTCTCATTTACTGAGCTATTTTTAATAAATAATTGATAAGAGAGGTTCTTAGATAAGGTGAGAGAGGTTGACCTCGGCCTAACCAAAACTTGAAAAGGGTAATCCTTATTCCCTCGAGGTTTGGTATACATGGCATAAAACCGCTCGTGATGACGAGACCTATGATGGTCTAATTTAGCTAGCACTTTATATCCCCCACCACCAATCCTTACTCACCACCAATCCTTACTAAAGTAGTTAAGCTTCTAATGGGAGATTTTTCATTTTTCGCCATTAGACCAAAAGGATGATGGAAGGTAAGTAAACAACGAATTGATATAGGACTTAAGTCCACCAACCCGCGTTTAACTCGTCAGCGTTTTGCTCGAACTTTGAGCATAGAATGAAGCGACCCTTTTTTTAGCGATCACTACAGCATCACCGTCTATTGCATATTTAGTAAAGCGCTCAAACGGATGGACTTGCTCAGCCGCATACCACACCAACAAATGATGTGATAAAGAGAAGAGAGGCCAAGAGGCGTAATAGCCCAAAGGCTGTCCAGCAGTAAAACAAACAGGACGTTTTTTTGTTTTAGAAAAGAAAACGTCAAAGACGTTAAATCCGCCAGTTGTATTAACAACTGAATAAGCCAAAGCCAAAGAAGGACCAAACAACATAATCATAATTACATAAAGAAAGTGAAGTGGCCACCTATCGGTAGCAGACTGAAAGTCGTAACTATAATAATGTAAATGACCTAATAGGTATTTTCACGGGGTTGAAGGTACCATCATTTTGTATCCTCTTCAATACTGCCATTAACCAATCATGCTATGGCTTAAGCCACCTTCGCTTAATAGAATTCCCTAACCTAAGGCAAAAAAGCGCCGCTTACCCCCGCCTTCTAACGACATACCGAGTTTACCAAATTCGGCAATTTGAGAGCAAGAGGAGAAGGAAGAACAGAACGGACCAATGGCCCCTTCAAACACTGTAAGGTCGGTCATGATTGACCAAAAAAGTCTGATTTGGATCAAGAGCATAACGAATCCGTTCCGCCCGTAGGACACCAGATTCAAATGGCTGCCCTAAGGCATGGTCCTGGATCATAAGATGTTGATATGCCATAAGTTCTAACCATAATGTCGGAAAACAAGACCGAAATGGGGTATATTCAAATAATGATGGCATCATCTCCACTCCTCGTTTAATGCTTTCAGTCACTAAACGATGAGATGGTCAAGCTATCCATTTCGGTATCCACCGAATTCCTTGGAAAACTTGAATTGATGAAATCCAGGGAAGGGCTCTCTCTCGGAGTGTGCATAATTTATCCTTAAACTCCGAAACGAAAGAGACCACTGAGTGAAGATCACGAATAGGTAAAACTATGCTCTCAAACACTTTCGAGTTAATCGGTTTCGCGAGTTTTCGAACTTTTGAAGGTGAAAAGAACGACAATATACCTGAACTTCACGATCAGACCTCTCATCCCGCTTATATATAAGATGTAAATGAAAATAAGGAATAATACGAGGAAACCCGGATCGCGTTAAAGACACTGGGAATGGTAACAGGGATGGTGGTATGAAAACACCACCATACGCCTGTCGCAGAGACGATGCACACTGCTTCAAATATAAAGTAGTAAACAAAAGCCCTAACTTCTTAACCAACCGCCCCCCGCCAGACCCCCTTGGCAAACAAGTAGGCTCCTATGCAATGCTCCTTGGACAGACCATCGTAGATGAGAAGAAGGAGGCAAAGAACTCTCTGATAATGGTCTATATAAGGATCTGGTTGTGTCTTTCTTTCTTCAAGTGTGTGTGTTCAAGTGTTATAGTTTTTTTACTCTATTTCCTCTTAAAGTAAGGAATAGCGATCCGAGTCAACAAGGAAAATTTCCTTCCCCAAACCTGATGATTGATCACGCCCCATATTGTGCAATCTCTCAGAGACCATATCACAAAGAGCCGCTCTCATAGGATTGATCAGATACCTTACTTTTGTCTATGCCCTCCCCAGAATCACAATGAGCAGCGCGTGACTCATCAACACTTACAGCCCGGGGGCACCGCCGTGCTACAGGAGCTATCTGTTGAATTGACTCGAGCACTTGGGGGGCTACTGGCAACTCTTTTCCCTTTCAACAAAACATAAGTCCATTTGTAACTACTGTCATCATTAACAGGGGTATTAGATGCAGTGGTATTAACACCAGTCGACTTTACCTTACACTCCATCCGTCTCTCCTTCTTCTCAGCTTTACAATCACGAGAAAGATGGCCAAACATTTTGCAGCGATCACAGCGTTGAGTTTGGGTATTCCACCCTCATAACAGCATCATCACAAAACCAACAATCCACATGATGGAAATGGAATTCAGGCAGCTCGTCATCTACTGAGATTTCGACACACACCTTGGCGAAATTCAGTAGATTTCGGTCCTCAGTGGCAGCATGACGACATAAGTGTTTACCAATTCCGCTAGCTACATAACTTAGCGCTTTTGGGCTCCAAAACTCAGAAGGGAGATGTAAGAGCTTCAAAAAAATGGGCACCCTGCTAAAACTTCTAAAATCTCATTCTCGGCTCCCATTGACGCAAGATTCACAACCTGCCTATGATATGCCATGGCCCCGCCTCTAACAGTCCCTGTCAATAGGGCAATTGAAAATAAGAGAACCTATTATCCATATAAAAGACTTCAACGGCTTATGATACTGGAGTTCTACTTTCGAGCGTTTTGACGAACCAAACAAGCGAGAAAAGCCTAACAATTCTATTTGTAAAGTGCGCTCGCCCAGCGCCTGAAAAAAGAAAAAAGAAAAGAGAACGAAAGAAGACTGATTCGTATTATGTCACTATCATTAAGTCAACAGCACATTTCCCGCAGCTAGCGCAGGAACAGCAACCTAAACCGAAATCGCATCAGCAACCGAATTCGGTATTTGAAGTTCCGGGCACAGTGACTCTTCCGAAAAGAGGAACTTTTATTTTGAGCTTGACCAAACACACCGGAGCTTCAATCGCAATCGTCATAATCGAGGTTGGCCGATAAGAATCCACTTGTGACGAAGTTCTGAAGCTCGTACTCGTCTCTCTTTCACCTTGTATTTTGAATAGGCAACACGCGCACAAGCAAATAAAAGAACTGGGTCACGATGGGAACGGTCAATCAACGTTTTCCGCTTCGAATAGGGATGGTCGTCCCATTCACCACTTATATCTGGTCTTTTATTTGGTTAAGTCAGTGATTGGAAAGAAAAGCAAGGTCCGTGAAGTCAATGAAGTCGCGGGGTCAGCAGGTCAATCCGTCGGTCGTTGTGTGGGTAGACTCGATTTCATCCGGTTTTAAGCAATCCATCTTTCTCATGTTTCACCATATGGATTACCTATCTTAAGGTTTTATTCTGCAAGTAACTTCGGTCTCCTTTAGCTCTGGTGGGCATGGTTCTGTAGTTCTTCTGGCCTTCCTTCATGTCATAGCTTAGCTTATCGACGGGCATTATATACATACAGCATTTTCTTTGACTCATGCCTTGGAGAAGAACGTTCTTTGTTTGAGTTTGAAGTCGTTACCTTGCGGGAGCCCCCTGGGTGAGACCCTTCTCTCCTTTATTATTTCCATATGGTATGTTGAATCACTTGTGAAGTCAACTTCACTTGACCGTGTCTGCTTCAACTTCACTGACGACTCGTGTCGTATAGTGTATGTAGCAAGACTAAGAAGTGGTCGAGTGAATTTATGAACGAGCAACTATTATAAGCAATACCTTTCTATTTTTTGATTCTTCCTCCACTCACCTCCACGGGCGAATTCAGTCTACTACAGACGCCATTTTGAGGGGATAACTCAGACTCCAAGACGAGACCGCAAAAGCACTGATCCAATTATTTGGAATCCAAGATCACCTACTAAGAACAAATCGACTACGTTCGGACGGAGGAAGAGAAGGCGCCTAAAACGAAATGTAAATGTTCGCCCTTATTCGGGTAAAATAGCAACAGTGGGGAATAGGGCAAAACAAGAGCGATTTTAGAGTAAAACAGAAAGCAAAGCAAGAGCTAGCCCCGAACCGGGGAAGAAATATGTAGTTCTATTTTTCTGACCCACGACCAAACGGTCCTATTTATAATATAGTGAAATAACAAAAAGACTCAAATACTTCTCATTAATAAACTCAGACTTAGACTAATACCCGTCTACACTCCCCTTAAAGCTGGAGCATATATATCAAGCATCCTCAGCTTGGAACATGGGGTCAGCATCTGAGGTTTTCAAAGTCTTTTTGTAAAGATATCCGCTGGCTGGTTCTGAGACTATGCGTATGGTGTCACAATCTCCTTACGGGCAGCCTTCCCACGAAGAAAATGGCAGTCTGCCCCAATGTGTATGGTCCGCTCATGAAAGACTGGATTGCTGGCAATATGAGAAGCGGCCCGATTATCACAATATAACCGCATGGGCTCTTCAACCAAAACTTTCAATTCCTACAACAACGATTATTGCCACAATAATTCACAAACAAACAGTATGGGCCATAGCTCTTTACTCTGCCTCAGCAAACGAACGAGCACCTACACTTTTCTTTTGACTTTTTCACTTGACCCCCTCCAAAAAATGTACAATAGCCAATAGTGGATCTCCTATCTAATGGAGAACCAGCCCAATCAGCATCTGACAAACTTTCAATACGCAAATGCCCATGGGGCTTATACAACAGTCCTTGTCCGGGAGCTTTCTTCAGATACTGTACGTATAAGAGCTTCCCAGTGAGGAAGGAGAGGGTTTGCTTTAAGGAGAGGGTTTGCTTGCGTGGCTTGAAAATATTAAAGTTCTGGTTTTCCATTGGCTATTGAACTAATTTCCTTCAGTCTTCTCAAGTTAATAGTTGTTGTAGTTATAACTGGCGCAAGCACCTTTTTCTCTCTTCTATTCTTCGGTCAAAAAATCTCTCTGCTGGTCGGCTTTCATCATTGGTAACAAAACTACTCATTCCATCCAGAGACTGCCCAAACTCAACTCCTACTGACCGTCCCACTCGTGTTCGCAGCCTATCTAACTCTATAAAATGATGCTGTTTCATTCCCTTGGATAAAGTCTCGTTCATAAATGGACTAATTAGCAGATTCATATGGGGAGTATAAAGCTCTACAAGACTCATTTGGGTGAGAAAATTCTCTTTTTCTCATCATAACATCAAAAGGGAATCAGCATACGCATGCTTTGGACTTCCGAACCTCCTGCCTATACGTACTCAAGGCTAGCTTCGTCCTACGCTCGTCCTCAGGCAACGATAGTTGATCGTTTCACTCATGTTTATGATGGGAGGTCCTTCTTCCACTGATTTCTACTCTTCTTTTTATCGTTGGTTGACTGCTGACGCCGAGTATCAACAGCTTTTAGGCTGAAGATGCTGGGACGGAAGAAGTGAAGCTTTCGGTTTTTAGTTACTGAATGAGCTATCCTTTCGTATGAGGAAAAGGTACCGGTCTCTTCTATTCCCTATACTATCCGAAGCCGCTATTGACATAAGGAAGACCCGCGGGGATACGGAAGCGGCATAGGAAAGAGGCTCCAACGTGCTTTAGATAGCATTCCTGATGTATCTTACCTCCGTCACTCTATCGCCTTGCTCCACTAGCTATTAAGAAGTTGAAAGAGGCAGACGCCTGCACACTCAAACCTTAACCATATATCCTACCTCTACTAGTGATAAGTCTGACTTTAGGAGCCCAGCTCCAACTACTTCTTCGTAAGTTACTTCCTTCGGTTTGAATAGGAGTCGTCCTTTTTTGGTTGAAGCAGCCACGACTTTGGTCGTAGTCAATTCAAAGACATAAACCCAGTCCACTTGCAGCCATGTTGATCAAAATGAAACAGTTTCATGACTTGACCAGTTACTCGCCCTCGTATTAGAAGATCATCTTATCTTACCTTGTGGTCGACATTCCATTCTCCTTAGTCCACCAGGAAAAGGCGAGACAGAGATTTCATTAACGGAAAGGCACTTCACTGCCTTAAGAGAGGGCTTGAGTGCGGAATTGCCATATACAAAGGCATACCCCTCCAACCAAGACATTGTTAAGCGAAACCTCATCTTTGCAAGCGTCAATCGGTTGCTATTCAAGAGAAGGGGTTGCAGCAATTTTCCTACATGCAACTGAATGCCGAGCGGCTTCAGGGGTAGCTGGATCAGAGTGGGAAGGACATTGGCTTTTATTTCAAGCCCTTCTCCTTCTTCGCTAATGTCAGTGCAAAAAAAGTCAGGCAATTAAGCCAATGTAAGGTGAGCGTGCTTTGTCTGTCTGGTCCCCCTTTTGCTTTGAGGAAAGGGCTGGCAAGCCTTTAATCGATATAACGAATGAGTTCCACGATCTCATTTGGATTAGAATGAAAAAGATGTTAGAAAGATTTCTTCGATTGGCCGATTAGTCATTCTTTTTTTTTTTCACTCTTTTCTCCGGAATGAAAACTGTGCAAAAATCCCTACTTCCACAGCTTGAATGGGTAATATAAAATCTTTCTTTTTTTAGTCTTAGGTCAATCAGTTATTGCCTGATTAATCTGTCTTTCAAAGATAAATTACGAATACAGAACGAAGGTGCGAAGCGCTTTCTTGAAAGAAAAATCCAGAGTGCAGAAAGTATAAGCTGCCTACATGCGTAGAAGTCATTACTTCGTGAACCTTCGAAAGAAAGTGAAATCTCAGTGTCTTTTGAGTACTGGGCTCCCCATCATATCAAAATAGGAAGGAGCTCTTTCGTTTTTAGATCAAAAGCGAAGTTACAGGCCAGCCAATCCAGTCAGATGCGCAGAATAAGGTCCTGTATCTTTTCAAAGATTCGCCCTTGAAAGCGTCCTTCCTTCTCTAACATTTTTCTTTCTCTATCTTTCTCTTTTTTTGATAGTAGGAGAATCGTCTGTTTCAAGCCAGGATGCTCAGAATCGAGGGTAAACAAAAGAGTCGTAGAAGGTTCTTTCTCATTTGTCGAGCTTCGAAAGTCTTTATTCTATTCATATATAGATAGAGAAGAAGAAGAGGCGCCAGTTGAACATCTCTATCTCTCTTTCTCTCTATTAGGTAGCCCAGAATCAGAGCTGGCAGGCAGCCCTCTATTTCTTGGTTTTAATAGGACTCTTTACAAGCCTTCTTTCTATCTACTATTAGAATAAAATAATCAAGTTATTAATGACTAGACGAAACCAAGAAATAACACCTCGACGAAATTCAATTATAGAAGATAAAATTGTTGATCAAAGAATTCCGATGCGTTTTACATCTTGGAGATGTACATTTGGCTTCGATTTCAAAGATCGAAATGAAGATCACCAAGATCTTCATGGCGAAGTGCGTACCCTATCGCTGAATGAAAGAAAGGAGACGAGAGGAGTGGTTTAAGATAAGAGGCAGGACGGAAGTCCTGAAAAAGATCCTGCTGCGAATTTATCTGTGGCTGGACAGGAGAGAGATCAAAAGCGACAAGGATAGGAAACTGATCCATATACGTGCGAGGCTGCTCTTTCTCCCCCTGAATCACATCCATGGAAAGCCCAGGCGGAAGAAAACCAGTATGAACCGAATAAGCCGGAGTCGAAGAATACCTGGTTTCGTCAAAGGTAAGATAACGATAGATGAGTTCCTTCCTAGTAGTGAATTAAGATATCTTTCTTATTAGGATCTTTTATTTCCTCTCTTCCATTTTCTGTACAATAAAATAAAGTCTTCTTTTTCAGCCTTAGTGGGACGCTCGTTTGCCGCTCGGACACGAATCGACAGGATTACGTCATGACAGTTGTTGGTTAGGGTCAAGTAGAGCAGCTTTTTCTTTGTGACCTTTCCTGGTCTGGTGTGACTATTCCTTATTCTCATCTTCAACAAAAGCTGGAATCAATCATCCGTTATTAGTATATTTTACATTTTTTTTCTTCTTTTTTAGCGATGACATTCTTATTGAAAGATAGTACAGACTTATCGAAAAAAGGCAATGGTATTCCTCCCGCTTCTGCTCTCGCCCTTCTTTTTATGAATTTATATCTCGATGAGCTAACTATGCCTTCGAAGCCCGCTTTCCAAACTTTCGATATGTGCGAAATTTTTTCGAGGGTTTCTTTCCGATCTTTCCAGGTCAATCGAAGGACTTTTGTGTTTACGCTTTTCATAAACTTTGACGTCAGGCGGGATTGATCGGGAGGCTTATTTGTATCTTGCCGGGGGGTCTTTTCTTTTTAAGGAGGGAAGGTTTTTGTAGATAAGGACGGCTTTATCCAATGCCCGGGACCAAGCCTTTTCGTCTATCTTTCTCAGCTGGGCGATCCTCTGAACTGGACTCTGTCTTGTAGCCTGTCGCTGCCTTTTGGGTTCTGCTTGATAAACGCTTTGGAACACCCCTTGCATTTCTTTTTCCATATGCATGAAAGGTCTTTTGATATCCGTAGGTCGGGTCTACAGTGGTTTGCAGACAAAAGGTCGGATGTAGGTTCTCACTGATCTGGTAAGTGATATGGGTAGCCTAACTGCCAAACGAACTAGCCATTCGTTGTAGTACGCTACGAGCAGAGCATCGATAGTTCTGCCAGCCACCGGGTATATATGAATTCGTCTGCGGACGGTCGCAACAAGAAAATGTTGCCAACAGAGACAGAGACTGCTTGCCTTGAATCCCGTCAATCAGCTGTTTGAGAATGAATTGTGAAAGAAGAAGCTGCACATGAAGGCACGGAATCAACTGTTCTCGTACCAGCTGTGGGTCTTGAGGAAGGCCTAAACCGTGCATACCCCTTTCTCGTATAAAAAAAATTTCATTGTCTTAATGAAAGCAGTCTTTTCCGTCTGCAAAGGAAAGATAGTTGGCTAGGGAATGGGCAGCCCTGCCTCCTTTTCCGCTTAACGCACCAAAGATTGGAACTGTTAGGATTGTTTCTGCCTCTGATCTTTTCGTTGAAGAAGCCTTCTTACTACAGCTATCTGTTAATTAAGGTAAGAAAGTCATCAAGGAGTTACGAACTCGGACATTAACGTATAATAGGAGCTAATCAAGTCCCACATCTGTGTCAAAGAATATAACCAACAACCAACTCAAAGGAAATCCCTTCTTCGCGCGGAGTGGATAAGGCCCATCTATTATGTCAGTGCCTTTCCTCGTCCATTAACCCTTTTTGGATTCTAAACCTTACCTTATTAGGGCAATCAGTTCTGGCACAAAAGCAATTCTTGTAATGCCGGGATCTCATCTTCTCTTATGCGTTATAGGGACAGATCACTGCTATAAGGATCCTTTAAATTGAAATGTGAGACACGTCATGGCCTTCTTTCAGGAGTTGTAGATAGTATCCCCTTTAGCTGGTAGCTAGCAAAGAAGTTTTCCCTCTTATATATACGATGATCGGGGAAAACCGAAGGTTTACCTGCTCTGTCCATGAATCCCCTTACGCTTGGTTACGGTACGTCAGCGAATCGTCTCTTGTGCTACGGTCGTCTATCTGTGTCAAAGAGCGGATTCTCTTGCAGCTTATTCTCGAACAGCAGATACAGGTTATGTCCCTGAGACTATTGATTCAATAGCAGCGTATTTTGACACCGTATTCTTCTTTCCTCCCTCACATGCAGCCTATTCTCCGTTCGTGACTATCTTAACCATTGATTCAATTGGGCAAAGAACAATCTATTCGTGCCATTAAACCTCCTCGTCCATTAAGTCAGTAGCTTTTCCGGGCCTTCAAAGCAGGCCCTTCAGATGCACAGGGGCGAAGAGAACCGTCTTAAGACGGTTGGGTGAAGAGGACAGAGAGTGGATATCTTCTCTTATACTTGAATTGATCAAGGTAGATAGTGGCAACCCAGTTACCATCTATGCCCTTCCTTATTGGTTTCAAAAAGTGGAGGTTTCCTGGGTGCCCTAATCCGGTCGGTCTGCCCCTGGACTCCTCCGGGTTGTAAATGACATAGCGTTCCTGACGTACTGGACTTATAACATTTGAATTGCTCTTACATTCCGCGTTCTCTAAGAAAAATGGATCTTATCAAATATTTCACATTTTCTATGATTATCTTTATTTTAGGTATTCGGGGAATCCTCCTTAATCTAAAAGTCGAAAAAAAAGACTTTGGTTTCTTTGATGATTTGATAATCAAGAATTTCACTTTCTTTTGTTTCTTACTCGTTTTTGTAATTAACGGCCCCGACATCACCTATTGCGATAGGAATAACGCCTTCTCGGTTCCGACTAGTCCGGTACAATTGCCGGGAGAAGCGGTTGTTCCACCCGAAGCTCTCCTTCCAGTGCACATACCGGAGCTGGTACATCCCTTAATCAATGATCTACAAAGGAATAGAGAACTCTATAACAGCTTTATTTCATTTTCCGTAGGTAATGAGATGACGTTAGAAAGGTAATGAGATGACGTTAGAAACGCTTGTGAATACCATTGACACCCAAGCCGCGATAGAAAGGAAAATTGAATCCGCCTTAGTACATATAGGCGTCGATTCATTTGACATCGTAAATAATCGCGAACATATCCGGGAAATATTCTTTTATCCCCGGGGAAGAGCTTATTCACTCGTCACCAATCGATCTGACTTACGTGAAATGGAGCTACATAGCATAATAAGCAGCCGTCCTTTTCAGCGACTCCTCCGAGTCAGAAATTTTTAACCATGACCTCTAAATGGGGTAGGAGGGGTCTAACAGAAGGGCTTGGCTTGAAAAAGAAAATGAAATAAGAACAACCGCGCTGGTCGTAATAGATCGACTTTCATGCGAGTTCTTGCTCCAGTATGAAAGTTCCATTTCAGGAAAGGACGACGTACCATGATACTTTCTGTTTTGTCGAGCCCTGCTTTGGTCTCTGGTTTGATGGTTGCACGTGCAAAAAATCCGGTACATTCCGTTTTGTTCCCCATCCTAGTCTTTCGCGATACTTCAGGGTTACTTCTTTTGTTAGGTCTCGACTTCTCCGCTATGATCTTCTCAGTAGTTCATATAGGAGCTATAGCCGTTTTATTCCTATTCGTTGTTATGATGTTCCATATTCAAATAGCGGAGATTCACGAAGAAGTCTTGCGCTATTTACCAGTGAGTGGTATTATTGGACTGATCTTTTGGTGGGAAATGTTCTTCATTTTAGATAATGAAAGCATTCCTTTACTACCAACCCAAAAAAATACGGCCTATCTGAAATATACGGTTTATGCCGGAAAGGTACGAAGTTGGACGTCTTTGGAAACATTGGGCAATTTACTTTATACCTACTATTTCGTCTGGTTTTTGCTTCCGTCTCTCATTTTATTAGTAGCCATGATTGGGGCTATAGTATTGACTATGCATAGGACTAAACAGGTGAAAAGACAGGATATATTTCGACGAAATTCAATTGATTTTAGGAGGACTATAATGAGGAGGACGACAGACCCACTCACGATCTACTAAAAGGAAAGTAGCTCGATATTGGTTCGAATCCAATTCGTGAGATGGCAGTGATCCCTCTTAGAGAAGGAAAGCTTCGGGATCAAGGGTTGAAAGATGAGAATAAGTGCCACGGCACGAGATTGATGTGATGATCCTTGAATCATGCGATATGGACTCAGCCGTTAACAGCTTTTCTATATGTGTTGATCTGTTAAATCATGCACCCCCCGCTTCTGCAAGCAGCATATAATCTCAGGCCCTTGATGCCAGCAGTTCTCAATCTGTTTTCCAATCATGGCAAGAATCCGCGAAATGCTATTCTTTCTTTTTTTTTCTTCTTGTGTTGTTTCTGAAAGGCACCATAGCTACACGAGGGAAAGCTATGATGCCCACTCTGCCACAAAAAAAAGGGGGCCGCTTTCTTCCCCCAAAAAATGCCAGTTCCACCATCAGGGCCCAGCAAGCAGAAGAATGTAGTTCCGAAGCAGCGTTTCACTCCAGAAATAGTATATGGTGGTTCAAAGCGCTTTGTTCCGTCCGGCGCGAATCCCCTCCACCACTAATAGTGGAGGTGTTATTATTAAGAAAATAATGTCCTGCAATAATGAAAAAATGTACGAACATAAAGAATGTAATGAGCAGACCAGCCCACTTTTATATGTGGGTTCATTTCATGATGCTTATATGAAAGAATAGTTTATAAAAAAGTTGCTTAAGACTTAGTCCCATTCTTTCGTCTTGTCTTTCTCGTATTGTGTAAACGAACTTCAAGTCAACATTGTGTACTCAACAGGAAGCGTCACAGCGACGGTTTGATCCACCTCCGATGTCGATCTGCAGTAATAGTTTTCGAAAGTCGTTTTCCGAGGTAGGTTCTTTTTTCACTTTGAGCTATTTTCCTCTTTCGTTGCTATGGTTTACCTGTAACATGCCAAATGTCCAACACTTAGGTGCTTTCGTCGATCATCCTATATGAAAAATGTATGACATGCGTGGATAATGAATGACTTGCATGGTATGCAATCTGAACGTCCACAGAGTACAAAAGGTAAGACAACAAAAGAGAAATGAGCTTAGCACAACACGATATAGGATAGAAACCTAATCCTAAAAGGGGGAAACCTCATCACTGAACAATCATAGGAAGATAAGGAAATGGGTTCAGACCAAGTGACAGAACTCTCTATGAGTTGGGCTACATAAAAGATCCTATTCTAAAATGGATGTAGCTTAACTAAAGCCCAATGCAGGTTGAACTCTATGGAATTGCAGCCTCACTACCCTCTTAGAGCGTTACAAGGGATTTTGGGCCTAATGACAAGAGTTTAAAGTATGGGTTAAACCATAGGTGAAAGATAGCCTACACAAGCTAGGCCTAACACAAGGCCCCATATAGATTCAGCTTAGGGGTTTATGAGAGATTGATTGATGGACCTAAGCTAAACTTATAAGATTGAACCTAAACCAAAGCCTATAGACTGAATTAGGAGAGCAGAGGTTTAATCCAAGACCAGGAAAGCAAGCTATATCGAAGCCCAATGCCAAGCAAAGCCCTAGAAGACTACAAGTGAAGAAATTGGGTTCAACTAAGCCCTTAACCCAACATGAGGTGGAGCCTTAACCCGACACAAGATGGAACCCTATTAGGATAGTGGGCTTAGTCAGCCCAACATAGGTTGTCAACCAAAAAGGAGAAGCTCCCGTGATTGTTGGTTTATGGATATCCTACCCTAAGACGAGAGGATTGGGCTTAGAACAAGACCCATCGGTGGATAAGATCACATCTTCATGACAAGAGGTGTACACGTTAGGCCTCACTCAAGGTAATGGGCCAAACCTAACGAGTCCAAACAATTTTGATCTTATTGTATGAGAAAACCACAGATTGGGCTTAATATTCAAGGCCCAGAAAAGATGGGTTGAATCCATAAACCGCTCCGTGGGGTCCAATGACTCTCAGAATGGCTTAGAATTGCACACAATTGCTATAACTTGGGTGACGTCATAATCCTTATGGGCTCAAGTCGTATTGGATCCTAAGTCTCACACATCGAAGAAATTTTTTTTCTTGCGTTTTCACTGTCTTGTCTTAAATCAAAGCATCCCCAACAAGCCATTGTCTACAGACTGAATACCGCTCAGGAGGGTGAAATACCACCCAATTGTTCTTCTGCTTGGTATCTTCGGGAAGTGCGCAAACCATCATTATATACGCAATTCGTCTTTCTGCTCGTGAAAACGGAAACGTACTTTCTTAAGGTACTGCCCGTGCCCTGCCAAGTCACATTTTTTCAGTGTTCAATTAGTGCTCGTCCGACCATTCTTCTCTCATACTCCACCCAACACTCTGTATTTCGAAACCTCTTAATGGGGAATCACACCTTCCTTTCACTTCTGCCGCTTTTATCTCTTGCGCCGCTGATGGTGTTAATTATCATTCCGAGGTGGGGGAAAATCCAGACGCATTCCTGCCAGCAAGGCAGATTTACATCGTCGGTCATTGGCGATTGCTTTCTGTTTGTGGCATCCTTTTGTTCGCTGTCAACTGGTGATATTAGAATATATAAATGTAGATAGAGAGAGAGGCTAAGCCTACGTAACGCTATGGGAACCGCTTTTTGTCTGCTATATAGATGCGCTACTTTGTGAAAGAAAACATCGTCAGTCAGTAGCATAACGAATAGAATCCAGAGCAGATAAGAAAAGAAAATCGAGTAGCTTGCGGGCTGGTCGTCATTGCGCACTAGCTGGTCAGTGGGAGTAAGAGAGTGTTCCGTTAGTGGGAGGTCTTTTGAGAGTTTGCTTTTATTTCATCTTTTGCAGAGCAGTCTGTATGATAAAATAAGGGGTCAGGACCGCTCCTGGTCTTCGAACTAGTCAATAATGGTCGGCTTCATTGGTATCCTTTCGGTATGCGTTGCGAACACTTTCATTTTTAGCGTCTCACCTTCTCGTCAGAAGCGAAACTCGAAAGGATGGGGCAGATGGTCCAAGTACATAACTTTTTCTTTTTTATTACTTTCATGGTCGTGCCTCGTGGCACGGCAGCACCCGTACTATTGAAATGGTTTGTCAGTAGAGATGTTCCCATAGGTGCCCCTTCTTCCAATGGTACTATAATTCCTATTCCTCTCTTCATTCCCTATTTTGCTCTATATACATTCCAGTCAATTCATAGGCTCCATGGACGGAGCAAAAATGGGAGTCTTAGTCATTAGGCAAGCCACCCTATTCTATTACCAGACATAATTGAGATAAGCTCACCCGAAACGTCAGCTAGAAACGTCTTATTTCGTTTCGTTCCCGTTCTTCATTTCTTTCTTCTCGAATTCGAATTCAAGGGGGGACTTTTTTAATTGTGAATCTTTCTGCGGTGTGCTCTGTTTACTATTATTTATATCTTTCTTATCTTTATCACGCAATAGGTCAGCGAAGCGTGAGCGGGGCCAAACACTTCGACCTAACGGGAATGAGCAAGGACGAAATGACAAGATGAGGTACTCCGGGCACCCCCATTTAGAAAGAAGGGTCGAAGGTTTTGGGCCTGTAGCTTTCCCCGTCCCCCCTTCGTCGGGCGGTGCTTGTGTGGGGGGTGTGCCACCAGAAATCGGGCTTGAAGCTCTCACCTTACCAACGAGCCGACAGCTGATGGCTGTTGGTCACGACTACTACCAAAAAGCTCCAATGAAGATGAATATTTCACATATAGGAGTGTGCATCTCTATGTTGGGTGTTCTTCTGTCGTGCGACCCGGCGGCTTATGTGCGACCTGTGGCCCACGCCTCCTATTTGTTCAGGGCGGGCGGCGTGAACTCTGATTCGATCCGGGTATTCAATCCCGCCGCTGAGATGCTCAGTTGACTCCTTAACCTTGATAGGAAGATGGCTTATTCAAGAATTCGTGCATAAGGGTAAGGAACTTTGGATGAACTAATGCGAATGGGTGTAAGCTTCGTTGCTCGGAAACACCCAGTGCTGACCACACTGAGAGACACGAAAGCGCAGGTAAGGCCAGTTGGCGAAGTGGCGTTAAGCATCCAACGCGGTACGAAAAGAGAGGTCGTGATGATATCATCTACGTCCGTACCGCTCCTCGTGGAGTAGATCCCGCATCCAACCAAGTCTTTGACCAGGGAACGGGGAGAATTCCCACTACCGCTGGCAGGCCAGCCGGGCCGTGAGCGCGGTGGGAACGGACTTCCCAAAAAAGCCAGCCCCGGGCCGGGGTCAGCATAGAATGAAGGGGACGGCCCTAACTAATGTTGTGTCGGCTTTGCCAACTTATTGGGTTGCGGGCGGAGAAAGAGCGGACGTGGGGACTCGGGTTGGGGCGAGAAGCCTAACTAAGAGAGCCATTCCATTTAGGGCGAGACAGAATGGGCGGGCATGAGCGGTTTGGTGTCCGAGCCAATTGGTCAGACGACGACTACTTCACTTAGACGATTAGTAGACGCCGTCAATCCCGGACCGGAATTGTTTGGGATGGAATAGAAAGAAAGAAGGCGAAGCGCTAGCGCTATAGGATTGGTTTTTTGGGTGGATAAGCTTGTGAAGAAGCAAGCTTATCCCCGCCCCGACCGGCAGCTGCTGGGTCTCCCCATTTCTCCTAACCTTCCCCCGGCCTTCGGCCGAGCTGTATGAGGCAGAAACTCGTCTCACGTACGGTTCGGAGGCCGAGCCCCACCCCAGCAGTAATGGTGCGGCTTAGGTCAACTAATACAAAGAATAGACAGTTCACTCAACGATTGCCTTTGGGTTCCGAACTCCTTATGGGGAAGGATCTTTCTAGTTTGCGAGGTCTCGATCATTTACATGGACCCACTTTTAATTCCATTTGTGGGAATTTTATGATCTATAAAACGTCCCTAACGAACGATCGGCTCATGTTTGAGCATGATGAATCACTTCGTGCCGACCTATTGCTAAAAAACTTTCCGGCGAATGGAAACCCGGAAGATTTTCTGCATTGTTGGATGAAGAATCACGAACATAAGAATTTCTGGTTGACCATGTTCCCAGAAAAAGATACTTTCGAGAAACGACGAACACGACTGAAGTGGCTATACATACAAATATATTTACGGATCTATATGCTTCGATTGGAACTGGAAGTTCCAGAACAGGCGGCTGGTATACCACAATAATGAAACTGCCTTTTATTTTTTTGATTCGGAAAGGATTTATGTTGGCTTCGTTAGGAGGCTCGCGTAGTTTGTTACGTCAGCTCCAAAAGGATAAGTTGCGTTGGCATCGAGAAAGTTCTGTGGAGTTCATAATTGCATAAAAGGAGTCAAAGTAGTGGCTGCGGCCGCGTTGCGGCACTTCAGAGCGGGCCGGCAGGCGGGCGCACTAGATCAACCCTTGATCCTAACCCTCGGAGTGGTAAAAAGAACCAGCAGATTAGGCTTCGTTCAAATAGAACGTCGCAGATCAAGGTGTGGAATGAATGCTTACCGAGGGGCTAACGGTGACGAGAAAACTCAGAAAAGGTATGAATCTTCCCCTTCATCCCTTTGCTTTAATGCGGCTAACACCATTCCCCTGGTTTAGTTCTTCCCCGGCTTCTTTCTTTCCATAATCGGATATAAAGCTTTAGGTCAAGTGGCCCCGACGCTTGTGATATCGGCGATTGAAGGAGTTTCATGCTTGCTGATAGCCTTACCTATTTCCTGGGTTCTGACACTTTCTAAAGCTATTGACATTGCCCGAATCGAATGTTATCCGCTTTCTTGGCTGCATCGAATTCAATTAATGAGTTTGATCATTCCCCTGGGATTGTGAGAGGATTTGTCGACCGACCCGAAACTCACGTTTTCATTTAGAAAAATAGGCCGGACGATTCAATCATAACCAGAAAGAGATATCCTAAAATAAAGGCCTTTTTCGAGACAAAAGAAAAGAGGCTTACATATCTTCTTCCCTTATCAGAACGCTTTGACCCTTTGCCATAATTACAGAGATTCCATATTCGCGGGAATCAATAAAAAGAATTTCTTTCTTTGTGGACAAAGATTACGACTCTTTCCGATAGATAACCAAAGAGCGGACAGGAGCAAGCCAGAGAGACCTATTTCATATGAGCTAGCTAGCCAATGAGATGAGCTAGCCATTGAGGGAGCTTAAACCGGTGTCCCTATGTGTCTACCTTCCTTTCAGATAGGTCCTTCCTTGCGTACTATACTTATAGAATGAAAGTTTCAATAAACGGCCTATCTTTTGCAATTGAAGGGGCCTATCGTAACCCTAAAGACCCCGTACTCGCTATTTTTCAAATAAGGCCATTAAGAACGTTTTATAGAAAACGAGATGAGAGCTAAGCTAAACAGAAAATAGATTCGCTAAACAGAGGATCCCTACTTGATACGAAACAGAACAGGAACTTCACTCATACTGAAAGACTGAAATAGATTCATTCCTTGCTGCATCAATGCTCGAGGAAGAAAGCGCCCACCCACGGAAGAAGCGAGGACGGAAATGTTTTGTACTGATTAAGCGGGAAGACCGATCTATTTCATTAAAGGAAGAAGGGGATTGACAAGGAGGAAAAGATCAATAACCAGAAGTCGAGCAAAAGCCACTCATGAATTGCTTGTGAAATGCGGCCGAGCACGGGCAGGTTATACACTTTCCCGAAGCGGTAAATTCAAAATGAGATAAGAGATGTTAGCATTAGTGGAAGATTGATCCTATAGCCTTACCTACTATCAAGCGGTTGAGGATCTACCACTCAAGAGATGATATGCTTACCCGTGAAGACGAAAGGAATTTCTTTCCAATCAATTTCATTGAAAAAATGAGATCAAAAATGAGACAAAAAGTGGTATTGAATTTGACCAAAAAAGTAGATAGAAGTATTCACAGCTGTATGGCGCGTGTAACCCTACTTGCTTGTCGCACTTTTGAATAAACCGCTTTCTTTTGTTACCTTATTGACGAAGGGGCGAAGAGAACCGCCATGCGGCGAAGGGGCATAGAGAACCGTCGCCATAAGACGAAGGGGCTTTTTTATAATTATCCATTACCTCGAATTCACAAAGAGAAAAAAACAATCTTTAATGGCCCTATTTATGAAGATATGCCACGGATTTCCCATCCTTAGCTAATAAGGAGAACGGGAAATGTGAAATAGCCGGCCTATGCCTATTCGTAGCCCACCCGCTCGCCTCTTGTGAAACCTTTGCCCAGGAGCTCAATAAACCACTCTCTTTTCTCCGTTCCATTCTGGCCTTACCAAATGGCTACTCATTTTCGGTGGTAGTATTATTAGAAAACCCTCCTCTATTCCCCAGCGTCCAAGCAGTCACGTGCCTCTTCCATCCGTTCGGTCCTCGCTCTCAACGAAAACTACCCGCCGAAAGGAAGATTGAAGCAACCTTTCGCATAGCCCTTTCTTTCTTGGGCAATTGAATCAGGAACCGGTGCAGAAGACAAGAGGTTTTTAAATCCGCTGCATCTCATGCCAACCGCTCTTTTGGGCTAAGGATTGGCAGTCGAGACAGAGATTTCAATTGAATTAATTGAAAGAGCATTTATCCCATCCCAGTTAATCCAATAGTCGAAGGAAGGTGGCACAGTTAAGTTACTCAACAGAATCAGCCCTTTTCATCGTTTTGTGAAATCCTCGGCTTCAACTCCTTCTTTTGGGCTGGGCTGTTGTACTTCTACTTCTACCGTGTTAACTCTTATTTTTTAGCAGAGGCCTTGTAGAATAAATAAAGAGTTGAGGTCTATCAATAGAAGTCTCACTGCTATCGAATCCGCTTCCCTTGAATACGGTCTTTGAGAATCAGCTATTAGGGGAGAAGAAAGACAAGAAGTAGGAGACTCTTTCAACAAGGATACTTCTCTTGATAAGATCGAACTCCTGCGCCCAGATAACGAGCACCCATACTTCATCAAGTGGATCCTACATGAAAGGAATTTTTCGAGAGACCATTGAGGAGTTATCTCATTCTAAACCTTCTGGTGATTTAAATGAAATAGGTTAAAATGCTATGGTATGGAGATCAAAGTTTCAAGTTGATGGAAACCGCAGGGAGAACTTGACCTAATTTATTGATAATCAGGATTATACTTTTTTGTCAGACGTTGGGGCAGCTGAGCTTGCTTTAAAAAGTGTGACATGTGCGATTTATTGTCATTACCTAAAAAGATAGAAACCGGGATTAACCCACTCAAATCACCACTCATCCAGCTGAAGTCAGAGTCCCTGTGGCTGTGCTGTGGGACATACCCGAAAGGTAGACTATACCACCCATTTTTTGAATAACTTTGAATAACAAGGGGCGAAGAGAACCGTCTTAAGACGAAGGGGTGCGGCGTTGTTGGAAAGGTTCTGAAAGTTAAAGAACTAAATTACTAAATGGAGAGGATAAGTGCTATTCAAATGTCTAACCTACCGATTCCGGTGATACATTTAAGGTGTTTATGCTGTGCTTTCTTCCTTTCATTTAGCGGTAGCCAGTCCCAGTATAGAGTTGCATCACCACATCTCTGATGTCAAGATTCCTCCGGATAAGAAAAAGTTCATCGATAAACCAAATGGATCAACACTACTGAATGAGGCATCCACGTCATCAAGGAAACGATTCCTTTTTCCAAAAAATCCTATCCTGGCTGACGTGATATGATTGGGTTGGGGAAGTTTATTATTCCGGATTGTTTTCTTCCTGATATCGAGCTTGCCTAGCTATCCGAAGTGAATCTCTGACAGCAGTGAATGAGTTCAGTGCTGTCAGAGAGAAAAAAAGAAAGAAGTCAATGGACCCCACTACAGGAATGCTTTTGCGGGTGTGGAAGCTCTCGATATAAGACTGAAAAGACTGACACAGAATACAAAGCTTCCAACGAGGAGAAACTGCAATACCAGAAGTAAAAAAGGACTTCGGATTACGTAATAGAAAGCATAAAGGAAAAAGCGGATTGCCTCTTCTCCGACTACATAGACTATTCTTAGGACTAGCCGGTGTTGGTCCTACACCACAAAGACCAGTTCCTTTACTCCCTCTACGACAACAAATGAAGGAATGGACAGATAGGATGACTAGGGGATTCACTGAACTCGCCCGTTGAAGCTGGCCTTCAGAAGGGACAGAGGTCAAGAC
>NW_024871395.1:0-12500 GCF_019054845.1 Dipodomys spectabilis | reverse complement strand
CACCGATGGGTGGTCGAGCTACTATGCTTTTCAATTGAGTGGCATTTCGCTACGTGCCGATTAGTCACTCTGATCGCTCATCCATGAGCTGGCGCTTTCATTCAACTAATCTCTGTAGTGGGTTTGCTTTATGTGGGGAATATCAGACCTCTCCTTCCTTTCTTTTATCGCACAACGTAAAATCATGTCCCCCATAGCCAAATCCTTTCAAGCCTTTTTTTTTTTCGTTAAAAAAGAGTCGTATAAGCACATCCCTTCTCTTTTTTCTTAGGGGATGCCCAAAGCTAGCTGCACCTCACTCTCGTATCTCTTGACCAAAGCTTAAGCTTCCCTCTTTCGCCAGTTCCTCGATAATATAAATAATCGTTTGACTTTAAATGCCGAAACCCGTCACTTTGAAAGCAAGGTGCGAAGCCGAGCTTTTCACTCGCGAAAGAAGTCACCACTCGTGCAAGAGCACTGTGAACTATCCGCTTCAAAAGGATAGTGAAATATAAATAGTTGTAGTGACAATAAGTCCGGCCGGAGAGATACTTATTTACGTGATCGAGGACTAATCCTTCCTGTCTTCGTCATGAATAGGCAACTCCAGAGAGGAAGAGAAGTAGCCATTTGACACAGATGTGGCACTTCCTTTCCGATCGGATCAAAAGCAGTCTTTTCTGGTTCGAATCCATCAACCCACCGCCTCAGGTGAATCCTAATCTTCACCTTGATTCTGACGGTTGCAACCTGATGACGCTACGATTGACGCTTTGTCAGAAACCTCCTCTTGTTTCACAAACAGTCAATGACGAAGCTACTTTCAACACTCGAAACAAAAAAGATCGGTTCGAGGATAGGATCCAAACCCCTTCCGATAGGCAAGAAATTCAATCCCTTGGCCCGTCATCGGATGAACATTCAACAATGTCCTTCAACGCTTCATACGTTGGACTTTCAATTGAATTCGTTTTATTTCTTCTGCTTTAGCTCAAGAAAGGAAACGAACGAAAACTGAAAGAACTTGACTTTCACTTGACGGTTGATTAGCATAAAGTGCCAGCTTTTACAGCCATTAGGTAAACTGCTTAACCAAGAAGAAAAAACCTCTAAAAGCGGAATGCTACTCAAAAAAAGTGTGAGCAAGGGGGTCCCAAGATGAATGAAAATGATCTTACACGGAGCAAACGGGAGAGCCCGCGGAAAGCAAAGTAGCAGCTCAACCACAACCAGAATAAGCGGTAGCCCAACGACATGATAAAAAGGCCATAGCGAGAAGCGTTCCGGCTATTCACTCCGATCAGTGTCAGCCACGGGCGCCAACATTAGTTCCACTGCTTTCCCTTAAAAGCTCCTTCACTCGTATCCTCTTTCTTTTCCTTTTGGGTTGGTTACTGCCCCATCCCTTTTTTTGCCTTTTGACCGGCCTTCCAAGAAGCCTATCCTTTCTTAGAGCTGCTCTTTCTTTTTCTATCCGGGAACAAGAATGATCTTCCCATCTCCCGGCCTCCCACCGCTTACCGATCTTGCTCCTAACTCCTCTCTTTGCCTTTAGTGGAAGCTCTTATCAGACTGACTTTTTGGTTAATCAAGGATGATTTTCTTATTAAGGTAAGGTCATCAAAGTAGAATAGATAGCACAGGCCTATGCCTGCAACTTCTCTCTGCTAAAGCTGCTTTTTCTAAGAACTGTAAGAGTTTAGTTCTCACTTATCAGACTGCCTCCACAGGGGATTCGTTAAGAGTGAAAATCGGTTTCAGCTTGACTATCTATTCTGACTCCCTCACTAAAAAGCACAGAAAAAAGATATTAAACAACCATTTTTTTCTTATAAGACCACTTATTCTTTTGCATTCATAGAGTAAACTACAAAAGAATAAGTGGTCAATACTCCTCTGTCCTAAAAGGAAGAATTTCAGGGCTTAAAAGCATAAATGCCTATTTTAGCCTACTTACTGCTTGACCTACTTATAGAATAATGCCAAAGCAAGGAAAGACTCTATTCCATAGCTTCCGCTTGTCCTCACTTTGAAGGCTATGAGACAGATTCACAGTAAGCAAGCTCTTGCTTATCCCCCCTTGCCATCTATTCATGCTTGGCACAGACAGAGAGGAAGACAGGAGAAGATCTCTTTTCTTCCTCCAAAAAAAGCAATCTTTCGTGGGGTTGATGTGTGATTGCCTATTTTTGGACTTTATCGGGCCTTTTGGCTATAGAAACGCCAATAGATCTGGCACAAGGAAGATTGGTCGCTAACAGATCTATGAAGATTGGAAACTACTAGCTCTAACAAAGACCGGATTTGCCCATTCTATCTAACAGGTCTTCTAAGCCCTTCCCCTATCTCCCCTGAGGTCAAGGAATAGATTCAAACCCTTCTCCGCAGGAGATAGAAGGGTTTGAATCTATTTCCAACAGAGCGGCCTCAGAGCTAAGAAAAACAGATGCGAAAGAGAATGCTACTCCTGATTTCTTCCTGTTTTGGAGAATGAAAAAGGGTAGGTTTTCCTTCTACCTGAGTCTGTTCCAATGATAAGAGTGTGCACCATCTTATCTTTGTTTTTTTAAGTTTTCGTCCAGAACTCTCGAGGTAAAACCTTTAATGCAGGAAGAATAGGGTAGTAACATAAAAACAAGTTCAATACCGTCAGTGGTATATGTCTCGTGATTGAATACCTTTACTTCAAGTAAGCAAAATGGTCATTCGATGAGCGGCACATGAATCAGCAACTTTTGAATAAGAAATTTCCAACGAAAAAGCTCAATTCCAAACTGGAGGAAGGTTTTCATTAGAGCTTTCGAATGTGAAGTGCAGATGAATTGACATTTCGGATCGTCGCCAGGAGGGACTTTTTGCATGCCGAGAGCTGGGGTTCATCCAAACATTTATCCTCGTTGGTCCGAAGGAGGAAAAAAATAGGAAAAAGAAGTGAGGAAGGAAAGTTGCATCAGCCGGCATCTTCCATTCATATCGATTTGGGTTTTTCTGCTCCATATTTGGATCTTCCTCTTCTTCGATTCGGAATTCCAAGCAAATCCTTGACTCCTCGAATACAATGGGATTTCACACCTGGCGAATCTTTGACTCTACCCCCTCTTATTAAGACCATAGAATGCTCTTGCAAATTATGACCCTCGCCTGGAATGTAAGCAAATATATCATGTCGATTGCTCAACCGTACTTTGGCTATCTTACGTGGAGCTGAATTCGGTTTTTTCGGCGTTCTGGTTGAAAGACGCGGGCATACTCCTTGCTTCTGGGGACATTGATCCGAAGCTCGAGTACGGTCCGTGCGCCGTTTTTCTTCTCTACCATGATGAATCAATTGATTGAACGTTGGCATCGCTCTTTTCTTTGTCCTTTCCCCTTCTTTTTTCCTTATGAATAGTGATTACTCCCGATCCAAAGCACCCCTTTTCCATTCATACAGAGATCCAATCGTTAAAATCAATAAAAAGGCCATCATAGACCAAAATCCAAAGAGATCAATCTTGTTGAGAGAGACTGCCCAAGGAAAGAAAAAGGTGACTTCCAGATCAAGAATAATAAATAAAATTGAAACAAGATAAAATCGTATATCAAAACGACTTCTGGCATCACCGAAAGGATCGAAACCACATTCGTAGGCCGACAATTTTTCGGGATAGGTCGAACTCTTGGAAGAAAAGAGAAAAGGAAGCCCGAGTAAGATCAAAGAAACTAGCGGACTGATCACTAAATAGATACAAATAGGAAAAAATTCTGACATCACCACAGAACACTTGCTTCTCTCGCTCTTTGCTTTTTGAGCGACATACCGAAAAGAAAAGAAAGAAAATCAAGGGTGCCGGAGCAGCTACTGAGGCGGCTTGTGATTATAAAATAAAGGTTCAAACTGTATGAAAGCAAGAACTGTGCACATCATAAATAATTAGATCCTCAGGTTCCACAATCCATTTTTCGACCACTTGTGTATCAATTTTTTTTTTCGATTAGCTGAGAATGGGTCATTCTCTCGGGTAGCACTTTGTTTTCCTTTTCCATCATTTGTGATATGCCCTTTCGAAGAGAATTATGCAGTAGGTCCGGATGAAAATAAGGCATGGTTTCTGACTTCATCTGGGGAACTTTTGTCGTCTTTTTTTAGTTGGAGCTCTTGCTCCCCCACAGCTATCTCACAAAAAGACTTGACAGTCTTGAGTAGAATCACTTCCTTGTTCATATGAAACTATCCTCTCATCTATTTCCTCTTCTTGCTCTCAAAATTCTTACCTACAGAAAGAGAGTCCTTCCTGTACAATTTGAAAAAAACAAAAGAAAATGAAATTGAGTTCTTGCTCAAAAAAAGCATGGGAAAAAAGGGAAAAAATCCAGCCGAGCGGAATTGTGAAGGAAAGGGAAACTTAGTATTGTTGGCCCAACGCAGTCGACGTTGGTTGGCTTTGCACCCTTTGGCGCGTTCGGGGCTGACAGCAAGCATGTTGGCTGGGCCGGGCGAGTCCATTGTCACCGGGGTTAGTCAGGTTGCTGTTCTTTCTATCTGTCATATAGGAGCTAGTTATATAGATATATAAGTGACTGTGTAAACCATAGCACTTTCTCTATCAGGTCTGTAGGAATGCTCCATAGAGGAAAAGGCGATTCCATTTTCTTTTCGTATGGGACACGGCCCTTTGTCAGCTCTCTAAAGCTGGCTCTTTGTTAGAGGTCGGGGTCAGCGCGAGCCGAGTGACGTAGGTGCACAAGAGTACTTCGCCCTACAACCATCTCTTTTTTATAGATTCTACGGACCGATGCCTGCTGCTTCATATGGGAGAAAAGAAGAATAGAGATGCCGGTCATTAGAAGGAAAAACCGCCATAAAAAGATTCCTCGTGTATCATCTGTAGCAAAACTATGAACGGAAGCTAGCAATCCGGACCGTATTGAAAAGGTTCCTGAAACACAGCATGGAAAAGTCACAATATTCAGAAACGAGGTCCAAGAATGAAGAATGGGTATAATTACTGAATGAATACAAGCAGTGGCTAATACCCGAGGCATAAAAGAAGCATTTTCTACGGGATCCCAAAACCACCAGCCACCCCGACCTAATTCATGATGAGCCCACCAACTTCCTGGCAAGATGCCCACGGTTAAAAACCACCAACATGTCAAGATCCAAATTCGAATTGGTTCCTGGTCCTGGTCAGAGATCACTGTGTTCGCGCCGGCGGTCCAACAAAGAGGCAAAGTAGGGGTCTCTTTCTTTCCATTATGAACGACACGCTTCGGCTGCTCCCTCCCCGTGTCCACTAGTGCTCCTGTCCAGAGCGAAGAGAAGGCGAAAAAGCGCCGCCGAAGCAGCATAAGCGGGCTTCTATTGCTACGTAATAATAGAGCAGGATAGCTTTTTGCGCCCACATCTTTGAATTGGAGGGTAAAAAGCTCGCTTGTTATACGGGATCCGACGCATCCAGCAGAGAAAAGCAGCGTTCCTTTCTTTTCGGCGGCATCCTTCCGCATTGGCGGCGAGTGGAGTGCCACAATCCCATTCATCATTTTTGATCTACATAAGCCAAAGCCCATAGCACTGGCGACCTCTCCGGCATAAATGCAAGGAGGATGTATAGCTGATATAGGATCTTGTAGAACAGGATTTGATTCTGCAAGCGGTTCGGTACAAACGAAGAAATTTCGAACAAAAGGATCAGAACTAGCTGATAAAAAAAGAGAGAAAAACAAAGCAATGCCAAGAGCTCCGTCAATCCGCTGTTCATCGATAGACGAAGCTCTCTCTTTATCATCTCGTGCCAGATGCAAGAAAGTCTGAGTCTTTTTTCCTTCTCCCGAACCACGGGAGCGCAACGCGTCCAGAGGAGCAAGGCTCTTTTTCCTTTCAAGGTAAAGCGGCGCATAAAAAAGGGCTGTCCCGTCAAAAGTCCGGTTCCTTCGCGAACGAAGTTCAGAATTTACAAGGGTTCGTAAAACGAAGGGAGTGTACAACTGTGGCGCAACCCCACTTTTTTGTTCGTAACGAGGGAGAGATAGAATGGAGTTCTTCACGAACTTCGAGACAAAGGAATAAAAAAGACTTTCTCTATGGGCTCCTCGTTTTGATACATTATGGCTTTGGGGTCGACCCCGGTAACAAAGAAGGAATCCATAAAAACTTGGGATCCGACACCATGATAAAATACTACCCTCATGATTAGACCATGTCCCTGAGATTTGATAAAAGAAAGGTGCATTAGCGGTTAATACGTTGTAATTGGATAAGTTATTAGGAATATGACGGAACGAAAGACCAAGGAAAGAAAGAAGAATACACCAAAATGCGGGTGCTGTACCAAACGCTGGGGGTTCTTTCTTGTTATAAGTGAATGCAACAAAAAGACCCTGAAATAACGAAAAATGAAACAATTCATATATTGACATTTCGAGAACGCGGAATGTAAGAGAAATTCAAATGTTATAACTCCAGTCTTTCCAAATGAGTCAAATCCCCACCCCAAAAGATCCCCCTCGGCCTTGCCACTCCTTGCGTAGTTGCATCTCCGTACGTACCTCCTGAATCTCGGAGGTCTCGGAAATAAGTTTGTATTTCGCGAAAGTAGGGGCTGTGCCGGCCTTCCGTTTCAAGACTCAGGAGGATATCACCCATCTTTTCTGCCCCGTGTCTTTCCTCCAAGATTTCGGTGAGATACTCGGCCTGGTATCCGCCCGGCACCCGTGTGTGCAATTCCTGGTGGATCTCTCGGATCCGGTCCGCGCACTTGGTGTGGTTTTCAAAAAGCTGCCGCCAGTAAGGGTCGTTCGCGGCCATTTCTGGCGGGGCGTTATTTGTTGGAGCCGCATTGGGAGCCTCGGCTTCTTGCTGCCCTTGGTGTGGGGCCGAAGAGGATGCCTTTCCCTTGTCTCCATAAGTTTCAAAAATCCATGAATCGCCCCTTCGTTTTAAGACGGTTCTCTCCGCCCCTGCTCGAGATTGAGGGTAGAGGCGATAAGGTTCCGGTCTTGGACGCTTTGTTCCCGAAGTACCCGGCCCATCCTCCGGAAAGACCATATGATAAAGTCCGTCCTCGATAGTAAGGAGGACCCTAACAGCAAAAAAAAAAGCATTTTTAAAGCAAGACCTCCGGTCCCCCACCCGAGCCAAGAAAAGAGGAAGTGTAAAGATTTGCTCATTAGCACTCCTATTATTAAATATAATAGGATATGCCAATCCCAGCCGAGTACTGAAAGCCGACAATAGCATATAGTGAGAATGCAAAAAACTCTTTAACCTAGCACTAAATAAGTAGACACAGCATGCCCTCGAAACGGACTCGTCATTGTAAATTTTCCGTATCTTTGACCAATCGGCGCTTCGCCACATCGGGGCTATGGGACTCGAACCCAAGTCTTTCCGTGACCCCTCCACGAATAACGAGCAAACTTTGATCTTATCTACGAGAATTTCTGCTTCGCTGCTTTTCTACTTTTAAGGTGCAATGCCCAGGTCAGAGAGTTAACCATTCAGAAAGAAGCTCAATTACATCGACCCTCTCTTACTTAAAACATAGTAAGACTTGCATGTCTTAATCATATAGAAAATGAAGAAAGATGCTGAGGGAATGCATCAAAGCTACTAAGCCAGGTAAGCTTAACAGATTTCAACTGTCCTACGGCGGGCTGTCTTATTATTGAATTATGAAACAGCTTCCATTCCGATCTCCGTTTACGCTGTAATGAAAGATTCTCTCTTACTCCCTCCGCTGGAAAGAAGGAGACCCATTGTTTTGGGAAATTCAGTTGAGTTAGGGAAATTCACCTTATTAAAGGTGCTTCCACAAGCGCATACACAGTCCCTTTTTCTACATCAGCAACTATTGAGCTTGGGCCAAGCAAAAAAGAAAATCAAGGGTACAACAATAAAGTGAAGTAGTAAAGCGGGTAAAAAGAAGCGCGTCGCATCTTAGCAACGGTTCCTTGCTTCCGACAACTCCATGAAAGATCACCGATGAAAAAAAAGGCAATATCCACTCGTAGATCGGGTTGGTTATATAAGGACTCTTTTGCATATTTTGAATGTTGATAGGCAGTAGGGTAAGGAAAGGATCATCAATATATGAGAATTTCCGAGTTGCAAAATCCCTCCTTAGTCCAGAGAGAGTAACGAGGAGAAGGAAATACAACCTTACTTTCATCCTTACTGGACTACTTCATATGCCTTCCGCACACAGGACAGAGTCATTCACTCCACACACGAGTCAACTCCCCTAAAAGGCCTTTCTTTCAAGTCTGTTTGAAGGAATAATTTGATTTTCCCGCATCTCCTTGCACTTAGAAAGACTCTTTATTGCTTGACGGCTGCCGGGGAATCGCCCCGCCCAACAGGGATCATTATCTTCCAGACTAAACTGTATGACGGATCGAAGATCTATTCGTAGATCGCACTTTTAAGCGCCTTATTAGTAAGAAAGTTTATTACAGGTCAACGATCAATCACCTTGACTTATGCAATACGCAAGACTAAACTATATAAAGTTTCCTGACGCGTTGAGAGAGCTTGTCCTCTTCTTCGCTTTCTTTCATGCAATTGGCTACGCCATCGTCTATATCTTTCTTGTTAAGATCTTAAGCTTCCTAACCTAAGGACGTCTACAAATCTGTTAGGCAGGAAATGTTTACATTGGGGAAGAGTTCATGCTATCATGTCGCTAAAAAGTGGGTTTTTCCTAATAGGCTTTTGCCTCTACCTTTGAAAGTAGTGTTAAAAAGCCTGACTTCATTGGTTCGATCAGTGTTTTCGTATAAATAGCATTGGGCGTTTAGCACCAGCCTTCTATTCATTCCCACCCTGAATTATTCGGACTAAGATCGTCATCGTACCCTCAAGGCAAGCTCCTGAAGTAGAAGTGTGAGGCAAGACGGTAAACTACGAAAATAGTTTTTGAGGGTGGAATAAGGCACGCAGTCCTGAGACTCACACTTTTATCATTCTTTTCCCTAAACAAAATTCATAAGCTAAAGAAGGAGATAAGCACCTAACGGTACACTTACCGCTTCCCTGGCTTCTCACTTTTAGAATGGGCTATTCTCAATCGGTAAAGCTGTAGACTACCTTCTCCCTGACTCTATCACATTCAGAAAGACTACCTCCATTCCAACAGGAATAACGAGTTGACTCCTGATTTACTAACTGAACCTTCCGTCTTCTCCTGACTAACTGACTGAAAGACGAGCTTCAATTGAAGGCTTTTCGCTCCTCTCCTGAAAGTCGAGATCAATTAAATCGATCCTCATCCTTCTTTCCGGGGAAAAAAGCAAACGTCTGATCAGATCAATCAAGAGAGCTAGCTTCGGTCTCACGTAGCTCGCCTAAGCAAGGACGGGGCTGTTGAGTGAGGATTGGCCGAGGTCCGTCCATGATGTAGTTGGGAACAAATAAGCCAGTCAAATAAAGACATGGTAGAAAAAAAAGCACCAATCAGTCAAGCTCGTGGCGCGTAGTGCCCCATAGTTCTCCTCACTTTACGGGCAGAAAGCATCCTATGCTGGTACATTTGCTTCTTATCTCTGTGGGTCTCGCGCCATATTTGATTCTGATAAAGATCACAAAGCGCACCCGGGGCGCGTCTCCTTTTCTTTCGAAAACAACAACGGTCTCACAAAAGCCTCCGTAGAATCTCTGACGCATGGTTGGTCTTTACGCCTGTGACCTGAAATTTATGAGTCGCTCAGCTCGTAAACTCGCTCCTTTCCTTCAAGTAAATCTAACCGAGCCCAAGCTAACCCCGATCCTTGCCGGATCTTATAGAGCGAGAGTAGTCTTACTCAACCGAAGACGCTCCCTTCCTTCTTCCCTTAAAGATGTAGCTTCGAAGCAGTAAGCTCTGTGCTCTTATTCTTTCGACCAATACAAGCCAAGCCCGAAATCGCCTCCAACCCCTAATTATACGCTGACCCGCTTGCTTGCCCATCTCAAAGAAGGGAGCTTCGGTCCCGCTTGCTGCCTCCTGGAATGCAGGATACTTACCTATTATCTTGCTTAGTCGAGGAACGATGTGCGCTAACCTTCTAACCATATTGGTATCTCACTCTTGAAAAAAGCATTTCACCCCGGTCCGTCTACCTTTTTGAATATGTCATTTTTCGTTCGCTTGACCTGGGATGGGAGTTCGGTTATGAAATCCACCCCTTTATTAGTATTAGTAAGCCCCTGCAAGAAACCGCTTAATAGTGTGGTAAACAAAACCCCGCCGACCTTGGCTATCGCCTTTCAGCGCCGAAAGAATCTCACTCAAGCCTTCTCCGCCCTTATCTTATGGCTGATGCTGACGCTCCCGCTATTCCTACTGAGAAAGCCTCGAATAGCTCTCTTTCCTTCCTATCTGCAGGTGGTAGTAAAAGACTTTCATTTCAAGCCCCCGTTCGATCGACCCGGGATTCAACTGCCCTACCTTTCTATCTGGTTCCGATGGAAGGAGTATTCCGGTGATAAGGCTATGACTTCGCAGCCCCGACCGCGAAAAACTACCAAAAGAATCCCAAGCGGAGAGGCAGGTTCTATTCCTGATCCCCTCTTCCTGGATCTTTACTTCTCCTTGGGAAGGGTTGGCTTGGGGCTTCCTACCCCATAGGATCAACAATGGTTTCCTTTTCTGCGGATGCTTTAGCTGCTTCAGCTTTCTATTATTCTTCAGCTTCAGCTGATCCTTCAGCGTCTGTTTCTGACTTCTTTGGGATTTTGAAATGAAATTCATTCCCTCTTGGCTATTATTCCTTCCTCTATCTCTTCGTTTGATAGTTGGAGGGATTTTTTTCATAGAGCTGGATGTAGCTACTGACGGTTTCTATCAAGCTAGGCCGGCTAAGAATGTCTTTGATGGTAGCTTTGTTCCTACTAGTAGTTTTAGATCAAGATAGAAGAACTAATAAGAAAGAAGATGACGGAATAAGGTAGTTCCTGTAAGCCAAGCAGCTATCGAAGAGCGTAGGAGAGAGATCAAAGAGTAGTCCTCTTGTGACAGACAACCTGTCAAGGGGATTCCTATCCTTTTGTTGTGAGGCTGACTTGAGACTGCTCGTGACGCTCTCTTTGACTCCTTATGTTGGGAGTCTTTCCAAACTCCTGAGGCGAGAGATGCTTTCGCTCTCTGACGGCGCAGACTGATTCTTTTCGGCCCTGAGAGCTGGGCGTCTTATCTGGGAGAGCGGTTCACTCGTCAGATTGATGGAGTCGTCCGAGTGCCGATTGATCCTCCTACTCATATGACTTGACTTTATAGGTCCATTCCTGCTATGGATGATCGACCTCTTGAGGAGAGACTGAAGGCAGCGGATATGGATTACCTGACTTTCAGGAGCATCTCCATTGGCTTCATTGTGGATGTCACCCCTGTCCTTGGTGGTATGATGGTTGGGGGCAAGGTACTTGACCACTGGCTGGTAAATCTTCTTTCCCTTGATATATTCCTTGATAGAATCTTGCTGAACTTGTGCTGACTTTCTACCTTTGTTTTACCTTGCAGCATCACATAGGCCCCAATCAGGTTTTGATCACCAGGACAGAGCAGTCTCGGATGCAGGCGTTGATAGCCAGTCAGCAGCAGGAGATTCAGGCGCTGAGGGATCAGATAGTGAGTTCGTTCTCCTATTTACCGTAGATGACTTGTCCTCCTTTGAGACTGAGTCACTGCTGAATCAAACAAACTGCCAACAAGAAGAATTTCATCGGTTATTCATTCAACGACAAGAGATGCCGATAAACTAGCTGCTTCTTCTATAAAAAAGAGGCCCTTTATCTAATATAATAGAAGGTAAGGCAAAAGCTTTAATCCTAGGATTAAGAGTAAGAGAGAGTTCCCCGTGGCTGAAAGAGTTAATTAGGGAAAAATTTGCTAGGCTAAAACCATGCCGATAACTAAGAAGTCGTCAACCCTGAGCCCTTCTTTCAAGCGCTGGAAAAATCGTTTCGTTGTGAAATCCCCCCTATTTATTTGCCTACTTCTCAAGTTCCTCACTCCAATCCTTACGCCGAAGAAAGACAAAGCACTTTTAGATTCAAACCCGACTCTTTGATCTCTTGGAGCCACGTCTCACGTCTAACAACATTGGATTTGGATCCGCACGAATATCCCTTCACGCGTAGGCCTTTCATCCTACAAATCCCTTTCTTCAGAGTCTCAATCCTAGTGGTCGTCCTTCGAAATAAAGAAAGAGTTCCGAAAGGAGCAGGCATATGCTTCAAGTCTACTTCTGTCTCTGCCCTGATCCGAAATCTACTTTTGAAACGCTTGACTTACATTACGAAAGACCACCCGGGGAGTTCAAAGGAAGAACCCAGAACCCGATCTAAGGCCAAATAGCAAATCCATACACAATCATCGCAGAAGAACAAGCGATCTTAACGCTGATACCATGACCTACATAGACATTCTTGCAGATCCGGGCCTTGCGTCTTTCCTATAAATTGAGGATAAGAAGATTTTTCTTTTGAATTCACTCTTCAATCTGTTGGCTTCCGTAGCTGGAAAAATCTTTTGTTCATTTTAAAGGATTCCAAGATTTTG
>NW_024871394.1:87500-135278 GCF_019054845.1 Dipodomys spectabilis | reverse complement strand
TTCTTCTTCTTCTTCTTCTTCTTCTCCTTCTTCTTCTCCTTCTTCTCCTTCTTCTTCTTCTTCTTCTTCTTCTTCTTCTTCTTCTTCTTCCTTTTCTCCTTCTTCTGTTTCTGCTTCTTCTTCTCCTTCTCCATCTCCTTCTTCTGCTGCTTCTGCTTCTTCTTCTCCTCCTCCTCCCTCCTCCTCCTCCTCTTCCTCCTCCTCCTCCTCCTCCTCCTCCTCCCTCCTTCTTCTTCTTCTTCTTCTTCTTCTTCTTCTCCTTCTTCTTCTTCTGCTTCTGCTTCTTCTATTCCTTGTCCTTCTCCTTCTCCTTCTTCTTCTTCTTCTTCTTCTTCTTCTTCTTCTTCTTCTTCTTCTTCTTCTTCTTCTTCTTCTTCTTCTTCTTCTTCTTCTTCTTTTCCTCCTCCTCCTCCTCCTCCTCCTCCTCCTCCTCCTCCTCCTCCTCCTCGTCCTCCTCCTCCTCCTCCTCCTCATCCTCGTCCTCCTCCTCCTCCTTCTTCTTCTCTTCTTCTTCTTCTTCTTCTTCTTCTTCTTCTTCTTCTTCTTCGTCCCTTACCCTAATCCTAATCCTATACCTCACCCGCACCTTCACCCTAATTCTAACCCTAACCTAACCCTAACCCTCACCCTCCCCCTAACCCTAACTCTAACTCTCACCCTAACCCTAACCCTCACCCTAATCCTAAGCCTAACCCTCACACCCCAAACCTCACCCTCACCCTCAACCTCAACCTAACCCAAACCTACCCCTCACCCTAAACCTCACCCTTAACCTCACCCTAAACCTTACCCTCACTCTAACCCTAACCCTAACCCCTCACACTAATCCTAACCCTCACACTAATCCTAACTATACCCCTCACCCTAACCCTCACCCTAACACTACTACAAACCGTACCATCACCCTAACCCTAACCTCACCCTCACTCTAACCCTCCCCCATCAACCTAACTCTCAATTTTACCCTAACCCTCACCCACAACCCACACTCACCCTCACCCAACCCTCACCCTATCCCTTAACCTAATCCTAAAACTCACCCTAATACTCATGCTAACCCTAAACCTTACTCTCACCCTACCTAATCCTAACCCTTACCCTCGCCCTAACCCTATCCCTAACCATAACCCTCACACTAAACCTAACCCTCCCCCCTAAACCTAACCCTACTACTCACACTAACCCTAACCGTAAACCTAATCCCCACCCTCAACCTAACCCTTACCTCACCCTAAACCTCAAACTCACACTAACCCTAACTCTAAACTTCACCTTAAACATCACTCTAACCCTATCCCTCTCCCTCATCCTAACCCTCACCCTAACAATTACCCTCACCCTAAACCTAATCCTAACCCTGACCCTCACCCTAACCCTTACCCTCACGCTAACCCTAAACCTAACCCTAAACCTACCCCTCACCCTAACCCTCAATCTAACCCTAACCCTAACCCTAATCCTCAAGCTGACAGTAACTCTACCCATAACCATAACCCAAACCCTCACTCTCACCCTGACCCTCACTGTCTCCCTAACGCTCACCCTACCCTAATACTCATCGACACACTAAACCTCACTCTCACCCTCACCGTAACCCACGCCCTCACCCTACCCCTCAGCCTAACCCTAACCCTCACCCTAACCTTCACCCTACCCTAACCCTCACACTAACCCTAACCCTAACCCTCACCATCTACCTAACCCTAACCCTACCCCTCACCCTAAACCTCATCCTAATCCTAACCCTAACCCTAACACTCACACTAATCCTAAACCTAACCCTAAACCTCAAACTCACCCTCACCCTCACCCTAACACTAACCCTCACCATAACCCTTACCCTCACACTTCCTTAACCCTAACCCTTACCATAACCCTATCACTAATCCTAAACCTAACGCTCACCCTCACCCTATCCCTACACCTAACTCTCCCCTGCACCCTAACCATAACCCTCACCTTCACCCTCACCCTAAACCTAACCCTAACCCTAACCTTAAACATCACCCTAACCCTCACTCAACCCTAACCCTCACCGACACTCTAACCCTCACCCTCAACCTCACCTCACCCAAGCCCTCAGCCTAACCCAAACCCAAAACCTATCCCTCACCATAACTCTAAGCCTCACCCTAACCCTCACCCTCATCCTAACCCTCACCCTAACCCTTACCCTCAACCTAAACATAATCCTAAAACTAACCCTCACACTAACCCTTACCCTCACCCTAACCTTCACCCTCACCCTAACCCTAACCCTAACCCTCACCCTCTCACCCTAAGCCTAACCCTAAACCTAACCCTCATCCTCACCCAAACCCTCACCCTAACCCTAACCCTCAACCTAACCCTAAATCTCACCCTCATCCGAAACCTCACCATTACCCTTACCCTCACGGTAACCCTAACCCTAACCTTAAAACTAACCCTCACATTAACCCTAACCCTCACACTATCCCTAACCCTAACCCTCATCCTAAACCTAACCCTAACCTTCACCCTCACCCTAACCCTAAACCTAACCCTAAACCTCACCCTCACCCTCAGCCTAACACTAACCCTCACCCTAACCCTTACCCTCACCCTTCCCTAACCCTAACCCTAACCCTAACCCTCACCCTCACCCTAACACCCAAACCCTAACCCTCACTAACCCTAACCCTCACCCTCACCCTAACCCTAATCCTTACCCTAAACCAAACCCTCACCCGTCCCCTCAACCTCACCCTAAGCCTAACGCTAACACTACTCCTAAACCTAACCCTCACCCTCACCCTAACGCTAAACCTAACCCTCACCCTCACACTAACCCTAACCGTCACCCTCACCCTCAACCTAAACCTAACACTTATCCTCACCCTAACCGACACCCTAAAAATAACGCTAACCATAAACCTCACCCACATCCTAACCCTCACCCTAACCCTTACCCTCACCGTATCCCTAAACCTATCCCTAAACTTAACCCTAACACTAACCCTAACTCTCACCTTAACCCTAACCCTACCCCTCACGCTTAGCTACAACCTAATCCTAAACCTAACCATAACCCTAACCCTAACCTTAACCCTTACCTAAACAAAACCCTCACCCTCAGCTTCACCCTAACCTTAACCCTCACTCAAAACCTACCAATTACCATCACCCTACCCCTCACCCAAACCCTAATCCTCTCCTTAACCCTAAACCTAACCCTTATGTAACCGAAACCCGCAACATCACCATCATCCTAACCCTAACCCTACCCCTAATCCTAAAGCTATTCTTCACCCGCACCTTAACCCTAATTCTAACCCTAACCTAACCCTAACCCTCACCCTCACCCTCACACTAACCCTAACTCTAACTCTCACGCTAACCCTAACCCTCACCCTAAACCTAACTCTAAACGTCACCCTAAACCTCATCCTAACCCTTACCCTCACTCTAAACCTAACCCTAACCCTAACCCTCACACTAATCCTAACCCTCACACTAACCCTAACTATACCCCTCACCCTAATCCTCACCCTAACACTAATACAAACCCTAATCATCAGCCTAACGCTAACCTTAACCCTCACCCTCACTCTAACCCTCCCCGTCAACCTAACTCTCACTTTTACCCTAACCCTCAATCACAACCCAACACTCACCCTCATCCAACCCTCACCCTATCCCTTAACCTAACCCTAAACCTCACCTTAACACTCATGCTAACCTTAAACCTTACTCTCACCCTATCCTAATCCTAACCCTTACCCTCGTCCTAACCCTATTCCTAACCATAACATTCACATTAAACCTAACCCTCACCCTAAACCTAACCCTACCCCTCACACTAACCCTAAACGTAAACCTAATCCGCACGCTCAACCTAACCCTTACCCACACCCTAACCCTAACCCTCACCCTAAACTTCACCTTAAACATCACTCTAACCCTAACCCTCACCCTCATCCTAACCCTCACCCTAACAATTACCCTCACCCTAAACCTAAACCTAACCCTGACCCAAACCTAACCCTTACCCTCACGCTAACCCTAAACCTACCCCTCACCCTAAACCTCAATCTAACCCTAACCGTAACCCTAATCCTCAACCTGACCCTAAACCTAACCATAACCATAACACTAACCCTCACCCTCACCGTAACCCTCACCGTCCCCCTAACCCTCAATCTACCCTAACACTCACCGACACACTAAACCTCACACTCACCCTCACCCTAACCCTCACCTTCACCCTACCCCTCACCCTACCCCTCAGCCTAACCCTAACCATCACCCTAACCCTAACACTCACACAAACCCTAACCCTCACCCTCAACCTCTACCTAACCTTAACCCTACCCCTCACCCTAAACCTCATCCTAACCCTAAACCTAACCCTAAGACTCACACTAATCCTAAACATAACCCTAAACCTCACTCTCACGCTCACCCTCAGCCTAACACTAACCCTCACCATAACCCTTACCCTCAAACTTCCTTAACCCTAACCCTAACCCTAACCCTATCACTAATCCTAACCGTAACCCTAACCCTCACCCTAACCATAACCCTCACCTTCACCCTCAACCTAACCCTAACCCTAACCCTAACCTTAAACATCACCCTAACCCTCACTCAACCCTAACCCTCACCGACACTCTAACCCTCACCATCAACCTCACCCTCAACCTCACCCTCACCCAAGGCCTCAGCCTAACCAAAACCCTAAACATATCCCTCACTATAACTCAAGCCCTCACCCTAACCCTCACACTCATCCTAACCCTTACCCTAACCCTTACCCACAACCTAAACATAATCCTAAAACTAACCCTCACACTAACCCTTACCCTCACCCTAACATTCACCCTCACCCTAACCCTAACCCTCATCCTAACTCTCACCCTAACCCTAACCCTAAACCTAACCCTCATCCTCACCCTAACCCTCAACCTAACCCTAACCCTCAACCTAACCCTAACCCTCACCCTCATTCGACACCTCACCATTACCCTTACCCTCACGGAAAACCTAACCCTAACCCTCACATTAACCCTAACCCTCACACTATCCCTAACCCTAACCCTCACCCTCTCATCCTAAACCTAACCCTAACCTTCACCCTCACCCTAACCCTAAACCTAACCCTAAACCTCACCCTCACCCTCACCCTCAGCCTAACACTAACCCTCACCCTAACCCTTACCTTCACCCTTCCCTAACCCTAACCCTAACCCTCACCCTCACCCTAACACTCACCCAAACCCTCACCCCAACTCTAACCCTAACCCTCACCTTCACCCTAACCCTAATCCTTACCCTAACATAAACCCTCACCCTTCCCCTCCCCCTCCCCCTAAGCCTAACCCTAACACTTCTCCTAAACCTAACCCTCACCCTCACCCTAACAAAAAAATTAACCCTCACCCTCACACTAACCCTAACCGTCACCCTCACCCTCAACCTAAACCTAACCCCAACCCTCAACCTAACCTACACCCTAACCATAACGCTAACTGTAAACCTCACCCTAACCCTAACCCTAACCCTAACCCTTACCCTCACCGTATCCCTAAACCTATCCCTAAACCTAACCCTCACACTAACCCTAACCCTCACCCTAACCCTAACCCTCCCCCTCACGCTTAGCTAAAACCTAATCCTAAACCTAACCATAACCCTAAACCTAACCTTAACCCTAACCTAAACAAAACTCTCACCCTCAGCTTCACCCTAACCCTAACCCTCACCCAAACCCTAACACTTACCAGCTCCGTAACCCTCACCCAAACCCTAATCCTCTCCTTAACCCTAAACCTAATCCCTACGTAACCGAAAACCTCAACCTCACCATCATCCTAACCCTAACCCTACCACTCAGCCTAACCCTCACACTAACCCTAACCCTAACCCTCACTCTGAATCTAATCCTACATCTAAACCTTACCCCAACCCTCACTCTCACTCTAACCCGCACCAAAACCCTTACCCTCACACTAACCCTAAACCTAACCTCACCCTAAACTTCACACTAACCCTAACACTCAATCTACCCCAACCCTAACACTAACCTTAAACCTCACCCTAACCCTCACCCTAACCGAACCATAACCCTAACACTAACCCTCACACTACGCTTCACCCTAACCCTAAACCTCACCTTAACCCTTACCTCAACCTAATCCTAAACTTAACCCAAACACTCACCCTTCCCCTCACCCTCACACTAAGCCTAACCCTAACCCTAACCCTAACCCTAACCCTAACCCTCACCCTAACCCTCACCCTAACCCTAATCCTAATATTAAACATCACCCAAACCCTAACCCTCACCCTCATCCTAAACCTCACCCTAACCCTTACCCTCACCCTAACTCTAACCCAAAACCTAAACCTCACCCTCACCCTAACCCTAACTCTAACTCTCACCAAAACCCAAACCCTCACCTTAAACCTATTCCTAACCCTCACCCTCACCCTAACTCTAAACATCACCCTAATCACCAACCTAACCCTAACTCTAACCCTAACCCTCAACCGCACCCTCATCCTAAACCAAAGCCTAACCCTAATCCTAAATCTAAATTTCACCCTCACCATAAACCTAAACCTAACCGTTACACAAACCCTCACCCTCATCCTCACCTTAACCCTAAACGTAACCCTAACCCTAACCCTCAAACTAATCGTAACCGTAACACTCACCCTAACCCTCATCCTAACCCTAACCCGAACCCTAACCCTAACCCTCACCCTAGACCTCACCCTAAACTTAACCCTAATCCTAACACTCATCCTTACCCTAACCCTCAGCCTAAAAATTGCTCTCACCCTCACCCTAACACTAACCCTCACACTAACCCGAAACTTTACCCTAACCCTCATGATAACCCTAATCCTACCCCTCACCCTAACCCTAACCCTAATGCTAACCCTCAACCGTACCCTAAGCCTCCCCCTCAAGCTAACTTTCACTGTCACCCTAACCCTCACCCTAACCCTAACCCTTACCCACACCCTAACCCTCATCTTCACCCTCACCTTCAACCTCACCCTAACCCTAACCCTAAACCTCACCCTAACACTAACCCTCACCCTAAACCTAACCCTCACTCTAACCGTAACACTCACCCTCATCCAAAACCCTCACCCTAAACCTTAACCTCACCCTAACCCTAACCCTAACAATAACCCTCACACTAACCCTAACACTCACCCTAACCCTAACCCTAACCCTCACCCTAACCCTCATCTTGACCCTAATCCTCACCCTAAACCTAACCCTAAACCTAACCCTCAGCCTCACCATAAACCTCACCTTCACTCTAACCTTCACACTAACCCTAACCCTCATCCACATCCTAACCCTCAACCTCACTCTCACCTTCACCCAAACTCTCACCCTTAACCTAGCCCTCACCCTCACCCTAACCCTAACCCTCATGCTCACCCTCTTTCACTCACCCTAACCCACACGCTAACACTAACCCTCACCCTCACCCGCACCTTCACGGTCACCCTTACCCTAAACCTAACCCTCAACCTCACCCTAACCCTTACCCTCACCCTAACCCTCATCCTCACCTGAACCCTCACCTCAGGGTAACCCTCACCCTCACCCAAAACCTCACCCTAACCCTACCCCTCACCCTAACCCTAAACCTCACCCTAAACGTATCCCTCCCTGTAACCCTCAAATTCACCCTAATCCTCACCCTAACCATAACCCTAACCCTTCCCTAACCGAAACCGTCATCCTCACCCTCATCCTCAACGTAACCCTAACTCTCATCCTAACCCTAACCTTAACCCTAACTCTCACCCTAACCCTAAACCTAAACTTCACAATCACCAAAACCCTAACCCTAACCCTCACCCTAACCCTCACTCTAACCCTAACACTAACCCTAACCCTCACCCTAAGCCTTAACCTCACCCTAATAATCACACAAACCCTAATCCTAACCCTCATCCTCACCCTAACCCTCACGATCACTCCAACCCTCACCTCAAGGTAACCCTCACACTCACCCAAAACATAACCCTAACCCTAACCCTAACCCTAACCCTCTCCCTAAGGCTAACCCTGCCTCTAACCCTCAAAATCACCCTAATACTCAACCTAAACATATGCCTAACACTTACCTAACCCTAACTCTCACACTCATCCTCACTCTCACCCTCAGACTATCCCTACCGTAAAACTAATCCTAAACCTAAACTTCACCCTGACTCTCACCCTCACCCTAACCCTAACCCTCACCCTAACCCTAACCCTGACCCTAACATTAACCATAATCCACACCCTATCCCTCAACCTAACCCTAACCCTCAAACTAACCCAAACCCTACCCCTCACCTTAACCCTTATCCTAACCCTAAGTCTAACCCTAACACTCACCCTAACCCTAACCCTAACCCTAACACTCACCCTCATCCTCAGCCTAACCCTAAATCTAACTCTAATCCTAACCCTATAACTCACCCTCACCCTCACCCCAATTCTAAACCTAATCCTAACCTTAACCCTCAACCTCACCCTAACCCTAACTCTAATTTTCACCTTAACTCTAACTTTCACCCTAACCCTTACGCTCACCCGAACCCTGACCCTAACCGTCACCCTAACCCTAACCCTTAACCCAAACCCTCACCCTAACCCTCTCCCTCTCCCTAACCCTAAACCTAACCCTTACCCTCATCCTCATCCTAACCCTAACAATAAACCTATCCCTCCGTCTAAACTTAACACTAACCATCACCCTCACCCTCACACTAACACTCAGCCTAACCCTAATCCTAACCCTAATCCAAACACTAACCCTCACCCTCACCCTCAACCTAATCCTAACCTGAACCCTAACCCTCCCCTCACACTCACCCTCACCTTCACCTTAAACCTCAACCTCAGCCTCACCCTCAACCTAACCCTAACCCTAACCCTAACCGTAACCCACACCCTAACCCTCACCCTCACCCTCACCCTCACACTAAATCTCACCCTCACCCTAGACCTCACCCTCATCCTGACTCTAACCCTAACACTCACCCTAACCCTAACCCTCACCCTCATCCTAACCATCACCCTAAACCTTATCCTCACCCTCACCCTAAACTTCACACTAACCCTTACCCTCACCCTAACCTTAACCCCAACACTCATCTTAAAACTCATGCTAACCCTATGCCTAACCTTAATACTCAACCTAACCCTAACCCTAACCCTAACACTCATTCTGACCCTCAGCCTAACCCTAACCCTAACCCTAATGCTAACCATATTCCTCACCCTCACACTCACCCTAATTCTAATCCTAACCCTAAGCCTAAGTATACCCATCACCGTAACCCTAAACCTAACCCTAACCCTCAACCTCAACCTCACCCTCAGCCTAACCCTAACCCTCACCCTAAAGCTTACCCTCACCCTACCCTAACCCTAACCCTAACCCTAACTCTAACACTCACCCAAACCCTAATCCTAACACTAACCCTAAACCTAACCTTAACCCTCACCCTCACCATAATACTCACCCTAACCCTTACCCTAAACCTAACACTCAAACTCACTGTCACTCTAACACTCACCCTAACCCTAACCCTCACCCGTACCCGAACCCTCACCCTCAACCTAACCCTCACCCTCACACTAAACATCAGCTTAACCCTAACCCGCACCCTAACCTTAAACCTCACCCTCACCCTAACCCTCACACTAAACCTTACCTAATCCTAAGCCTCATCCTATCCCTAACCTAACCCTAAACCTAACCCTATTCCTAAACCTAACCCTCATCCTCACCCTCACCCTAGCCCACACACTAACCCTAACCCTAAACCTAAACCTAAACCTAAATCTCACCCTAACCTTAAACCTAACCCTGACCCTAAACCTCAATCTAACAATAACCCTAACCCTAACCCTCACCCTAATTCTTAGCCTACCCCACATTCTAACCCTCACACTACCTCTAATTCTAACCCTCACCCTAACCCTAACCCTATCCCTAACCCTAAACCTCTCCCTCACCCTAACCCTCAACGTCACCCTAACCCTCACTCTAACCCTAACCATCACCCACACTCAAACCATCACTCTCACCTGAACACTCACTCTACCCCTAATCCTAACCCTTACCCTAAAAATCAACCTAAACCTAACCCTCAACCTATACCTAACACTAACTCTCACGCTAACTCTTACCCTCACCCTAACACTCACACTCACCCTCATCCTCAGCCTAACCCTAAGCCTAACCCTAAACCTCACTCTAACCCTAATCCTAACCCTAACCCTAACCCTAACCCTCAACCTCACCCTAACCGTAACCGTAACCCTCACACTAAACCTAACCCTCACCCTTACTCTAACCCTCACCCTAACCCTAACCCTATTCCTAAAACTCCCCCTAAACCAAAGTCTCACGCTAACCCTAAACCTAACCATAAACTTCACCCTAACACTCACCCAAACCCTAACCCTACCGCTCACCCTAACCCTAAACTTAACCCTAACCCTAATCCTCAAACTAACACTAATCCTCACCCTCTGGCTGAACCTAACCCTAACCCTAACCTTAACCTTTACCTTCACCATAACCCTAACCTTAACCCTAACCCTAAAACTCAGACTAAACCCAACCCTCACCCTAAACCTAACGTTACCCCTCACCCTAAACCAAAGCCTCACGCTAACCCTAACCCTAACCTGCACCTTAACCCTTACCCTAACCCTAACCTTAACCTTAACCCTCCCCCTAACCGGAATGCTAACCCTAACCCTCACCCTCAACCTAAACCTCACCCTCACCCTTACCCTAAACCTAAACCTAACCCTCACACTAACCCTAACCTTCACCCTCTCCCTAACCCTCACCCTGACCCTAACCCTCACCCTAACGCTAAAACTAAACCTAACACTCAGCCTCACCCTAACCATTACCTTCACCCTAACCCTCACCCTAACCCTAATCCTAACCCTAACCCTCCCCCTAAACCAAAGCCTCACGCTAACCCTCAACCTAACCCTAAACTTCACCCTAACCCTCACCCAAACCCTATCCCTACCCCTCACCCTAACCCTAAACATAAACCTACCCCTATTCCTCACACTAACCCTAAGCCTCACCCTAAGGCTAACTCAAACCCTAAACCTAACCCTAACCTTAACCCTAACCCTAACCCTCAGACTAAACCGAACCCTCACCATAAACCTAATCCTACCCCTCACCCTAAACCAAAGCCTCACGCTAACCTTAACCCTAACCCTCACCCTAACCGAAATGCTAACCCTAACCCTCACCCTCAACCTAACCCTCACCCTCACCCTTACCCTAAACCTAACCCTAGCCCTCAAACTAAACCTAACCCTCACCCTAACCTTAACCCTACCCCTCATCCTACACCTCACCTGAACCCTCACCTTCACCCTAACCCTCACCCTAACCATAAAACTAAACCTAACACTCAGCCTCACCCTAACCCTCACCCAAACCCTAAACATAACCCTAACCCTATTCCTCACACTAACACTTAGCCTCACCCTAAGGCTAACCCTAACCCTAACGTTTACCTTCACCATAACCCTAACCTCAAACCTAACCCTAACCCTCAGACTAAACCAAACCCTCACCCTAAACCTAACCCTACCCTTCACGCTAAACCAAAGCCTCACACTAAGCCTAACCATAACCCTCACCTTCACCCTTAACCTAACGCTAAACTTCACCCTAACCCTCACCCTAACCGAAATGCTAACCCTAACCCTCACTCTAACCCTCACCCTCACCCTTACCCTAAAGCTAAACCTAACCCTCAGACTAACCCTAACCCTCACCCTAACCTTAACCATACCCCTCAGCCTACACCTCACCCTAACCCTCAACTTCACCTTAACCCTCACCCTAACCCTAACCCTCACCCTAACCCTAACCCTCACCCTAACCCTAACCCTCACCCTAGCCCTAAAACTGAACCTAACATTCAGCCTAACCCTAACCATCACCCTTACCCTTATCTTCAAACTAACACTCACCCTAACCCTAACCCTAACCCTAACCCTAACCCTCCCCCTAAACCCAAGCCTCACGCTAACCCGAAACCTAACATTAAACTTCACCCTAACCCTCACGCTAACCCTAACCCTGCCCCTCAGCCTAACCCCTAAACATAACCCTAACCCTATTCCTCACACTAACACTAAGCCTCACCCCAAGGCTAACCCTAACCCTAACCCTAACCCTAAGGTTTACCTTCACCATAACCCTAACCTTAACCCTAACCGTAACCCTCAGACTAAACCCAACCCTCACCCTACACCTAACCCTACCCCTCACCCTAAACCAAAGCCTGACTCTAATCCTAACTCTAACCCTCAACTTCAACCTTACCCTAACCCTAAACTTAACCCTAACCCTCACCCTAACCCTCACCCTAACCAAAATGCTAACCCTAACCCTCACCTTAACCCTCACCCTCACCCTTACCCTAACCCTAACCCTAACCCTCACACTAACCCTAACCCTCACCCTAACCTTAACCCTACCCATGCTCACCTCACCCGAACCCTCACCTTCACCCTAAACCTCACCCTAACCCTAACCCTCACCCTAACTCTAACCCTCACCCTGACCCTAACCCTCACCCTAACCGTAAAACTACCCCTCACCCCAACACTCATCCTAACCCTAAAACTCACGCTAACCCTAACCCTAACCCTAAACCTCACCCTAAACCTAAACGTAACTAAACTAAACCTAACACTCAGCTTCACTCTAACCATCACTCTTACACTTACCTTCACCCTAACCCTCACCCTAACCCTAACCCTAAACCTCACACTAAGACTTACCCTCACCCTAACCCTAACCATAACTTCTCCCTCACACTAACCCTAACCCTCACCCTAACCGTAAAACTACCCCTCACCCCAACACTCATCCTAACCCTAAAACTCACGCTAACCCTAACCCTAACACTCGTCCTAAACCAAACACTCACCCTCAACCTCACCCTCACCCTCAGTCTATCCCTAACCCTAACGCTAATCCTAACCCTAACCCTAACCGTAACCTAAACTTAACCTTCCCCTTCACCCTCAACCTAACTCTAACCCTTATCCAACCCCAAACCTCACCCTTACTCTAACGTTCACCGAACCCTAACCCTCACACTCACACTCACCCTATCCCTAACCCTTACACTCACCCTAACCCTAACCCTCACCCTCACCCTCACCCTAAACCTAAACCTAACCCTCACTCTAAACCTAACACTTACCCTAACCCTAACCCTAAACCTTAACCCTAAACCTCACTCTAGTAAGAACCCTAATCCTAACCCTCTACTGATTACATCTTTGATGGCTAAACTCTATTCAACCTGAGGAAGTAAGTTGAACCTGTACTTATGGTACTCTGTGAAAGTTTGGAGAACTACACCTCAGTTGTTTGGGACGCGACAACTGTCCATCCAGGAATATGGACGGCACTAGCTATGTCAGGCTCTAATTAGTCCACCGTTGTGTGAATGACTTCTGCCAGAAACACTCAGAATGAGGTTCTGAGTTATTGCAAGATAGGTGCGTTTCACTCCTTTTCAAGGCTTCTTAGGAAGAATTTCAGATTCTGTTTACCGTCAGGCCTCCAGGTGTTCCTGGTGAACATCAAATTGTAAACCCTAACCCTAACCCTAACCCTAAAGCTAACCCTAACCCTAACCCTAATCCTAACCCTCACCTTAACCCTAACCCTAACCCTCACCCTAACCCTCACCTAAACACTCACGCTAAACCTATCCCTCACTCTCAGCCTTACCCTCACCCTAAACCTTACCCTCACACTAAACCTAACCCTAACCCTCACCCTAACCCTAAACCTAACCCTAACCCTAACCCTCATCCTAACACTCACCCTAACACTCACGCTAACCCTAACCCTCACTCTCACCCAAACCCCCACCCTAGCCCTTATCCTCACCCTAGCCCTATCCGTAAACCTAACCCTCACAATAAACCTAACCCTCACCCTAAACCTAACCCTACTCCTCACCCTAAGCCTAACCCTAACCCTAACCCTAACCCTCACCCACACCCTAACCCTCAACCTCACCCTCACCCTCACCCAAAACCTCACCCTTAACCTAGCCCTCACCCTAACCCTAACACTCACAATCACCCTAACACCCTCACCCTAACATTCATGCTAACCCTAAACCTCACCCTCACGGTCACCCTCACCCTAACCCTAACCCTCTCCTTCACTCTAACCCTTACCCTCACCCTAACCCTCACCCACACCCGAACCCTCACTTCACGGTAACCCTAACCCTCATCCAAAACATCAGCCTAACCTTAACCATCACCCTAACCCTAACCCTACCCCTAACCGTAACCCTCCCTCTAACCCTCAATCTCACCCCACTCCTCACCCTAACCATTACCCTTACCCTTACCTAACTGAAACCCTAAACCTTACCCTCACCCTCAACCTAACCCTAACTCTCAGCCTAACCCTAACCTTAACCCTAACACTCACCCTAATCCTAACCCTCAAACTCACCCTCACCCAAACCCTAAACCTCACCCTAACCCTAACATTAACTCTAACCCTCATCCTCACCCTAAACCTTAACTTCACCCTAATCCTCACACAAACCCTAACCCTAACCCTCATCCTCACCCTCTCACCCTCACTCGATCCCTCACCTCACAGTAACCCTCACCCTCACCCAAAACATCACCCTAACCCTAAAACTCAACCTAACCCTAACCCTAAACTTCACCCTAACCAGAACCCTCCCTCTAACCCTTACCTAACCCACTCACCCTCACCCTCACTCTCACCCTAACCTTCACCCTCACCATAGCCCTCAGCCTAAACCTAAACCTAACCCTGACCCTCACCCTCACACTCACCCTCATCCTCAGCCTATCCCTAACCTTAAACGTAATCCTAACCCAAAACTTCACCCTGACGCTCACCCTCACCCTAACCCTAAACCTAACCCGAATCCTCACCCTAACCTTAACCCTCACCCTAACACCCTAACACTAACCCTAAACCTAACCCTCACCCTACCCCTCATCCTAAACATAAACCTAACCCTAACCCTCACCCTCACCCTAACCCTAATCCTAACCTTAAATATCACCCTAACCCTTACCCTCTCCCTCATCCTAACCCTCACACTAACCTTTACACTCACCCTAACCCTAACCCTAAACCTAACCCTCACCCTAACCCTAAACCGAACCCTAACCCTCACCCTCACCCTAACCCGAATCCTAACCTTAACCATCACCCTAACTCTAACCCTAAGCCTAACCCTCACCCTAACCCTAATCCTAACATTAAACATTACCCAAACCTTAACCCTCAACCTCATCCTAAATCTCACCCTAACCCTTACCCTCACCCTAACTCTAACCCTAAACCCAACCCTCACCCTCACCCAAAACCTCACCCTATCCCTAACCTTAACCTTAACCTTCACCCTCAAACTCACCTTCACCCTAATACTAACCCTCTCACCCTCACCCTAACCCTCACCCTCACCCTAAACATCACCCTAACTCTAATCCTCACCCTAATCCTAAACCTAAACCTCATCCTAAAGCTAACCCTCACCCTAAACTTCACCCACACTCTAATCCTCACCCTAACTCTAACCCTAAATCTTACCCTAAATCTAACCCTCACCCTCACCCTCAGCCTAAACCAAACCCTAACCCTAATCCTAATCCTAACTCTCACCCTCACCTTAAACCTAACCCTAACCGTTACCCTAACCCTCATCCTCATCCTCACCCTAACCCTAACCGTAACTCTAACCCTAACCCTCAAACTAACCCTAAACCTAACACTCACCCTAACCCTCATCCTAACCCTAACCCGAACCGTAACCCTAACCCTCACCCTAGACCTCACCCTAACCTTAACCCTAATCCTAACCCTCATCCTTACCCTAACCCTCAGCTTAAAAATTGCCCTCACCCTCACCCTAACCCTAACCCTCACACTAACCCGAAAATTCACCCTAACCCTCACGATAACCCTAATGCTACCCCTCACCCTAACCCTCACCCTAACCCTAACGCTAACCCTCACCCGTACCCTAAGCCTCACCCTCAAGCTAAACTCACTGTCACCCTAACCCTCACCCTAACCCTAACCCTCACCCACACCCTAACCCTCATCTTCACCCTCATCTTCAACCTCACCCTAACTCTAACTCTAACCCTAACCCTCAAGCTAACACTAATCCTCATTCTAAACCTAACCCTCACCCTAACCGTAACACTCACCCTCATCCAAACCCTCACCCTAAAACATACCCACACCCTAACCCTAACCCTAAAACTAACCCTAACACTAACCCTAACCCTCACCCTCACCCTCACCCTAACCATAACCCTCACCCTAACCCTCATCCTGACCCTAATCCTCACCCTAAACCTAACCCTAAGCCTCACCATAACCCTCACCTTCACTCTAACCCTCACCCTCACCCTCACCCTAACCCTCACCCACACCCTAACCCTCAACCCCAACCTCACCCTCACCCAAAACCTCACCCTTAACCTAGCCCTCACCCTAACCCTAACCCTCATCCTCACCCTAACACACTCACCCTAAACCTCACGCTAACACTAACCCTCACCCTCACCTGCACCCTCACGGTCACCATCACCCTAACCCTGACCCTCAACCTCACCCTAACCCTTACCCTCACCCTAACCCTCATCCTCACCCGAACCCTCACCTCAGGGTAACCCTCACCCTCACCCAAAACATCACCCTAACCCTACCCATCACCCTAACCCTAAACCTAAACCTCACCCTAAACGAAACCCTCCCTGTAACCCTCAAATTCACCCTAATCTTCACCCTAACCATAACTCTAACCCTTACCTAAGCAAAACCCTCATCCTCACCCTCACCCTCAACCTAACCCTAACTCTCATCCTAACCCTAACCTTAACCGTAACTCTCACACTAACACTTAACCTAAACCTCACCCTCACTAAAACCCTAACCCTAAACCTCACCCTAACCCTCACCCTCACCCTAACCCTCAAACTCACGTTAAACCACACCCTCACACTCACCCTGACCCTAACCCTAACCGTAATCCTAACCCTAACCCTCACCTTAAACATCACACTAACGCTCAGCCTAACCCTAAACTTCACCCTCATCCTAAACCTCACCCTAACCTTTACCCTCACGCTAAGCCTAAGCCTAAGCCTAACCCTCACCCTCACCCTTACTGTTACCCTCAGCCTACCCCTAACCCTAACACTCACCCTAACCCTCAACCTAAACCTACTGCTCATCCTAACCCTCACCCTAACCCTATTCTTCGCCCTGAAACTCACCCTAATACTTACGCTAACCCTTGCCCTAACCCTCACCCTAACTCTAACACTAAGCCTAACCCTCACACTAACCCTAAACCTAAAGCTCACCCTACACCTCAATCAAACCCTAATCCTAAACCTAACCCTCACCCTAACCTTCACCCTCACCCTTACCCTCAACCTAACCCTAACACTAACCTTATCCCTAAGGTTAACACTCACCCTAAACCTCACCCTCACCCTACCCCTACCCCTAACCCTAAACATAACTCTAACCCTCACCCTAACCTTAACCCTAATCCTAACCCTATTCCTCAACCTCACCCTCACCCTAATTCTAAACCCAAACCTAAACCTAAGCCTCACCCTTACCCTAACCCTAACTCTAACTCTCACCCTAAACCTAACACTCACCCCAAACCTAACCCTAACTCCCACCCTCAACCTAACGCTAAACCTCACCCTAACCCTCAACCTAACCCTAACTCTAACCCTAACCCTCAACCTCACCCTAACCCCAATCCTAACCCTCACCCTAACACTAACCCTTACCCTAACCCTAACCCTCACCCTCACCCTAACCTTCACCTTAACACTTAACCTCACCCTAACCCTCACACTAACCCTCACTCTAACCTTAACCTAACCCTCACACTAAACCTAACCCTAACACTAATAGTAAACATCACCCTAACCCTCACCCTCACCCTAACCCTAACCTTCACCCTCATCCTAATACTCACCCTAAACCTTATCCTCACCCTAACCCTAACCCTAACTCTAACCCTCATACTAACCCTAACCCTCACACTAACCCTAACTCTCACCCTCACCATAAACCTAACCCTAACCGTAACCCTAACCGTAACCCTCAAACTAACCCTAACCCTAAAACTCACCCTAACCCTCATCCTAACCCTAACCCGAACCCTAACCCTAACCCTCACCCTAGATCTCACCCTAACCTTAACCCTAATCCTAACCCTTTTCCTTACCCTAACCCTCAGCCTACAAATTGCCCTCACCCTCATCCTAACCCTAACCCTCACACTAATCCGAAACTTCACCCGAACCCTCATGATAACCCTAATCCTACCCCTCACCCTAACCCTCACCCTAACCCTAACGCTAACCCTCGCCCGTACCCTAAGACTCACCCTCACTCTAACCCTCACTGTCACCCTAACCCTCACCCTAACCCTAAGCCTCACCCACACCCTAACCCTCATCTTCACCCTCATCTTCAACCTCACCTTAACCCTAACCCTAACCCTAACCCTCACCCTCACTGTAGCCCTCCGCCTAACCCTAACCCTAACCCTCACCCTCACAGTCACCCTGACCCTCAGACTATCCCTAACCCTAAAACTAATCCAAACCCTAAACTTCACCATGACCCTCACCCTCACCCTTACCCTAACCCTCACCATCACCCTCACCATAACCTTCACCCTAAACCTTACCCTCACCCTAACCCTCATCCTAAAACTATTCCTAGCGCTAACACTAACCCTCACCCTAACCCTCACCCTAACCCTAATCCTAACCTTAAACATGAACCTAACCCTAACACTCACCTCATCCTAACCCTCAACCTAACATTTACCCTCACCCTAACACTAACCCTAAACCTAACCCTCACAATCACCCTAAACCTAACTCTAATTATCACCCTAACCCTAACCATCACTCTAAACCTAACCCTAACCCAAACCCTCATCTTAAGCCTAAACCTCACTCTAACCCTAACACTAACCCTAAACCTCACCATCACCCTAAATTTCACCCTAAACCTTACCCTCACACTAACCCTCACACTAACCCTCACTCTAAACCTAACCCTAACCCTCACACTAACCCTAACCCTAAACATCACCCTAATCCTCACCCTCACCCCAACCCTAAACTTCACCGTCATCCTAACCCTCACCTAACCCTTACCCAGACCCTCACCATAACCCTAACCCTCACCTTCACCCTAACCCTAACCCAACCCCTTCATCCTAACCTTCATCCTGACCCTAATCCTCACCCTAAACTTAAACCTAAACCTAACCCCCAGCCTCACCCTAACCTTCCCCTAACTCTAACCCTCACCCTAAACCTAACCTTCACCCACACCCTAACCCTCAACCTCACCCTCACTCTCACCATAAACCTCATTCTTAACCTAGCCCTTACGGTAACCCTAACCCTAAACCTTATATAACTGAAACCCTCAACTTCACCCACACCTTCACCCTGACGATAACCCTCACCCTCACCCTAACCCTCACGCTAACCCTAACCTTCACCCTCACCCTCACCCTCACTGCCACAATCACCCTAACCCTAACCCTCACCCTCACCCTAACCATTACCCACACCCAAACCATCACCTTCACCCGAACCCTCACCTCACGGTAACCCTCACGCTCACCCTAAATATCACCCTAACCCTAACGGTCACCCTAACCCTAACTCTAACTCTCACTCTAACCCTAACCCTCCCTCTAACCGTCAAACTCACCCTAATCCTCACCCTAACCATAACCCTAACCCTTACCTAACCGAAACCCTAAACCTCACCCTCAACCTAACCCTCTCATCTTAACCCTAAACTTAACTCTAACTCTCACCCTAACCCTAACCCCAAACCTCACCCTCACCCAAACCATAACCCTAAACCTAACCCTCACCCTAATCCTCACCCTAATCCTAAAACTTACCCTAACCCTCACCCTCACCGTAACCCTCACCCTAAACCTTAAACTCACCCTAATCCTTACACAAACCCTAAACCTAACTCTCATCCTCACACTAACCCTCACTCTCACTCGAACCCTCACCTCACGGTAACCCTCACCCTCACCCAAAACATCACCCTAATCCTTACCCTCACCCTAACCCTAACCCTCTCTCCCGAACCCTCACCTAACAATTACCCTGACCCTAACCTTAACCCTAACTCTAAATCTAACCCTTACCCTCACCCTAACACTCTAACCCTAACCCTAGCTTAATACTCACCAACACCCTAACCCTCACCCTCACCCTCACCCTCTCACCCTCACATTACCCATCAGCCTAACCCTAACCCTAACCCTAAAGCTCACCCTCACCCTAACCCTCACCCCAACCCTCACCCTAACCCTAACCATAAACCTAGCCCTCATCCTCACCCTAATCCTCACCCTCACCCTCACCCTCACCTCAGACTATCCCTAAACTAAAACTAATCATAACCCTAAACTTCACCCTGACCCTCATCCTCACCCTAACCTTAACCCTAACCATCACCCTAACCCTAACCCTCACCCTAACCCTTAACCTAACCCTAACCCTAACCATCACCTTAACCTTCACCTTAACCCTTACCCTCACACTAAGCTTCACACTAACCCTAACTCTAACCCTAACCCTAACCCTCACACTAACTCTAAACCTAACCCTAAACCTAAACATCACCCTAACCCTCTCCCTCACCCCAACCCTAAACCTCACCGTCATCCTAACCCTCACTCTAAACATTACCCTAACCCTCACACTAACCCTAACCCTCACCCTACCCCTTCCCCCTAACCCTCATCCTGACCATCATCCTCAACCTAAACCTAACCCTAACCCTAATCCTCAGCCTCAGCCTAACCCTCACCCTCACTCTAACCGTCACCCTAACCCTAACCCTCACCCACAACCTAAGCCTCAACCTCACCCTCACCCTCACCATAAACCTCACCCTTAACCTAGCCCTTACCGTAACCCTAACCCTAAACCTTACCTAACAGAAACTCTCACCCTCAGCCTCACCCTCACCCTAACCATAACCCTCACCCTCACCCTGACACCCCCAACCTAACCCTAACGCTAACCCTAACCTTCACCCTCACCCTCACCCTCACTGTCACCCTCACCCTAACCCTAACCCTTACCCTCACCCTAACCCTTACCCTAACCCTAACCCTAACCCTAATCAGAACCTTCACCTGAACCCTCATCTCACGGTAACCCTCACCCTCACCCAAAACATCACCCTAACCCTTACCTAACCGAAACCCTCACCCTCACCCTCAATCTAACCCTAACTCTCATCCTAACCCTAAGCTTAACCCTAACTCTCACCCTAACCTTAACCCCCAACCTCACCCTCACCCAAACCCTAACCCTAACCCTCACCCTAACCCTCACCCTAACCATAAAACTAACCCTAACCCTCACCCTCACCCTAACCCTCACCCTAAACCTTAACCTCACCCTAATCCTCACACAAACCCTAACCCTAACCCTCATCTTCACACTAACCCTCACTCTCACTCGAACCCTCACCTCACGGTAACCCTCACCCTCACCCAAAACATCCCCCTAACCCTTAACCTCACCCTAACCCTAACCCTAACACTCTCCCTAACCCTAACCTTCCTTGTAACATTCAAACTCACCCTAACCCTCACCCTAACCCTTACCCTCACCTTAACCCTAACACTAAACCTAACACTAACACCCTAACCTTAAAGATCACCCTAACCCTAACCCTCACCCTCATCCTAACCCTCAGCCTAACAATTACCCTAACCCTAACCATAACCCTAACCCTCACCCTCACCTAACACGCTCACCCTAACCCTCATGCTAACCCTAACCTTAAGGGTACTCCTCACCCTACCCTAACCCTAAACCTAACCCTAATTCTAACCCTCACCCTCACCCTAACACTCTAACCCTCATCCTACCCTAATCCTCACCAACAACCTAACCCTCACCCTCACCCTCACCCTCTCACCCTCACAGTAGACATCAGCCTAACCCTAACCCTAACCCTAATCCTCACCCTAACCCTCACCCTCACCCTCAGACTATCCCTAACCCTAAAACTAATCCTAACCCTAAACTTCACGTTGACCCTCACCCTCACCCTAAACCTAACCCTAACCCTCACTCAAACCCTAACCCTCACGCTAACCATTACCATAAACCTAACCGTAAACCTTACCCTCACCCTACACCTCACCCTAACCCTAACAATAACCATCACCCTCACCCTAACCTTCACCCTAACCCTGAATCTCACCCTAACCCTCATCCTAAACCTATCCCTAACACTAACCCTAACACTCACCCTAACCCTCACCCTAACCCTAATCCTAACCTTAAACATCACCCTAACTCTAACACTCACCTCATCCTAACCCTCAACCTAACACCCTCACCCTAACTCTAATCCTAAACCTAACCCTCACCCTCACCCTAACCCTAACTCTCACCCTAAACCTAACCCTCACCCTAAACCTAACCTTAACCCAAATCCTCATCCTAAGTCTAAACCTCACACTAACCCTAACCCTAACCCTAAAACTCACCCTCACCCTAACCTTCACCCTAACCCTTACCCTCACACTAACCCTCACACTAACCCTAACTCTAACCCTAACCCTATCCCTCACAGTAACCTTAACCCTATGCCTAACCCTAACCCTAACCCTAAACTTCACCCTAACCCTCACCCTCACCCTAACCCTAAACCTCAACCTCATGCTAACCCTCACCCTAACCCTAACCCTAGCACTCTCCCTAACCCTAACCCTCCCTTTAAACCTAAAACTCACCCTAACCCTCACCCTAAACCTTACCTTCCCCCTAACCCTCCCCCTAAGCCTGACCCTAACACTAACACAAACCCTAACCTTAAATATCACCCTAACCCTAACACTAACCCTCATCTTAACCCTCCGCCTAACAATTACCTTAACCCTCACCCTCACCATAACCCTAACCCTCACCTAACCCTTACCCTCACCTAACCCTAACCTTAACAGTACTCCTCACTCTGACCCTAACCCTAACCCTAACCCTAACTCTAACCCTCACCCTAACACTCTAACCCTCAACCTACCCTAATCCTGACCGACAGCCTAACCCTCACCCTCACCCTCACCCTAACCCTCACCCTCACAGTAGCCATCAGCCTAACCCTAACCCTAACCCTAACACTCACCCTAATCTTAACCTTCACCCTAACCCTCACCTTCAACCTAAACCTCACAATAACCCTTAATCTCAACCTCAACCTAAACCTAAACCTAACCCTCACACTAACCCTTACCCTCACCCTAACCCTCACCCTCACCCTAACCCTAACCCTAACCCTCATCCTCACCCTAACCCTCACCCTAACCCTAACCCTAACCCTCACCATTACCCTTACTCTCACGGTAACCCTAACCCTAACCCTAAACCTAACCCTCACACAAACTCTAACCCTCACACTAACACTATCCCTCAGTCTATCCCTAACCCTTACCCTAAACCTTACCCTCACCCTAAACTAAGCCTAACCCTAACCCTAACCTTCACCCTCACCCTAACCCTCATTCTCACCCTAAACGTCACCCTAATTCTAAACCTCACCCTAAACCTGAACCTAAACCTCACCCTAATCCTAACCCCCACCCTAAACTTCATTCACACTCTAATCCTCACCCTAACCCTAACCCTAAATCTTACCCTAACCCTAATCCTTACCCTCACCCTCACCCTCAGCCTAACCAAAACCCTAACCCTAATCCTAACCCGAACTCTCACCCTCACCCTAATCCTAAACCTAACCGTTACCATAACCCTCACACTCATCCTCACTTTACCCCTAACCGTAACCCTAACTCCAACCCTCAAACTAACCCTAACTCTAACCCTAACCTTCACCCTAACCCTAATCCTAAACTTAAACATAACCCTAACACTCATCTCATCCTAACCCTCAAGCTAACCCTTACCCTCACACTAACTCTAACCCTAAAACTAACCCTCACCCTCAACCTAACCCTAACTCTAACTCTCACCTTAACCCTAACCCTCACCCTAAACCTAACCCTATCCCAAACCCTCAGCCTAAGTCTAAACCTCACCCGAACCCTAACCCTAACCCTAAACCTCACCCTCACCCTAACCTTCACCCTAAATCTAACCCTCAGCTTAAGCCTCACACTAACCCTAACCCTAACCCTAACCCAAACCCTCATAATAACCCTAACCCTAACCCTAAACATCACCCTCTCACCCTCACCCTAACCCTAAACCTCACCCTCATCCTAACCCTCACCCTAACCCTTACTCTCACCCTAACCTTAACCCTAATACTCTCCCTAACCCTCACCCTCCTTCTAACCCTCAAACTCACCCTAAGCTTCACCCAAACGCTTATCCTCACCCTAACCCTCACGCTAAGCCTAACCCTAACACTAACACTAATCCTAAACTTAAACATTACCCTAACCCTAACCCTCACCATCATCCTAACCCTCAGCCTAACAATTACCGTAACCCTAACCCTAACCGTAACCCTTACCCTTACCCTCACCTAACCCTTTCCCTCACCGTAAACCTAACCCTAACCCAACCCCTTACCCTAACCCTCATGCGAACCCTAACCTTAACAGTAATTCTCACCCTGACCCTAAACCTAACCCTAAATCTAACCCTCATCCTCAACCTAACACTCTAACCCTCACCCTACCCTAATCCTCACCCACAAACTAACCATCAACTTCACCCTAACCCTCACCCAAAACTTCACCCTTAACCTAACCCTCACCCTAACCCTAACCCTAAACCTTATCTAACCGAAACCCTCACACTCACCCTTGCCCTCACCCTAACCCTAACCCTCACCCTCACCCTAACAATTACCCTCACCCTAACCCTCATGCTAACCCTAAACCTCACCCTCACCCGCACCCTCATGGTCACCCTCACTCTAACCCTAACCCTCACCCTCACCCTAACACCCTCACCCTACCGCTCACCCTCACCTGAACCCTCACCTCAGTGTAACCCTCACCCTCACCCAAAACATCACCCTAACCCTAAACATCACCCTAACCCTAACCCTAAACCTCAAGCTAACCCTAACCCTCCTAACCCTCAAACTCAACCTAATCCTCACCCTAACCATAACCCTAATCCTTACCTAACCGAAAGCCTCACGCTCACCCTCACCCTCAACCTAACCCTATCTCTCATCCTAACCCTAACCTTAACCCTAACTCTCACCCAACACTAACACTAAACCTCACCCTCACCCAAACCCTAACCCTAACCCTCAACCTCACCGTAACTCTAAGCCTAACCCTAACCCTAACACTCACCCTCATATTAAACCTAAACCTATAACTAAACCTCACCCTCACACTCACCCTAAACCTAACACTAACCCTCACCCTGACCCTAAAACTAAACAAAACCCTAACCCTAACCCTTCCCCTCACCCTAACACTTAACCTAACCCTAAACCTCAACCTCACCCTAAATCTAAACCTAACCATAACCTTCATCCTAACCCTAACCCTCACCCCAAACCTAACCCTAAACTTCATCCACACCCTAACACTCACCCTCACCCTAACGCTATCCCTAACCCTCACCCTCATGCTAACCCTCACACTTACCCTTGCCCTCACGTTAACCCTAATCCTAACCCTAACCCTAACCCTCACACTAACACTAAGGCTCACACTAACCCTAACCCTACCCCTCACCCTAACCCTCCACTTAAACCTAACTCTAACCTTTACCCTCACCCTAACCCTAACCCTGACCCTAACCCTCACCCTCACCCTCACCATCACCCTTACCCTAACCCTAAACCTACCCCTCACCCTAACCCTCAACCTAAACCTAACCCTGGAAGTAACCCTCACGCTAACCCTAACCCTCACCCTCACCCTCAGCCTAACTTTAACCCAAACCCTAATCCTAAACCTAAGCCTCACCCTCACCCTCACCCTAACCCTAACCCTTACCCTCACTCTAAACCTAACCCTAAACCTAACCCTCACAATAACCCTAACCCTCACCCTAACCCTAACTCTGCTACTCGCCCTAAATCTCATCCTAACCCCAACCTTATCTGTAGTACTCACCCTAACCCTAACCATAACCCTCACCCTCAGCCTAACCCTCACTCTCACGTGAACCCACACCCTAACCCTAACCCTAACCCTAACCCTAACCCTAACCCTAACCCTAACCCTCACCTTAAATATCACACTAACGCTCACCCTAACCCTAACCTTCAACCTCATCCTAAACCTCACCCTAACCTTTACCCTCATGCTAAGCCTAACCCTAACCCTACCCCTCACCCTCACCCTTACCGTTACCCTCACCCTACCCCTAACCCTAACCCTTACCCTATCAACCTATACCTACTGCTCAGCCTAACCCTCACCTTAACCCTATTCCTTACCCTGAAACTCACCCTAATCCTTACTCTAACCCTTACGGTAAACCTCACCCTAGCCCTCACCCTAAAATTATCCTCACCCTAACCCTAACCCTCACACTTACCCTAATCCTAACCTTAAACATCACCCTAACCCTTACCCTCACCCTAATCCTAACCCTCACCCTAACACTTACCTTCATCCTAAACCTAATCCTAAACCTAACCCTCACCCTAACCCTAATCCGAATCCTAACCTTAACCATCACCCTAGCCCTAACTCTCAACCTAACCCTCACCCTAACTCTAATCCTAACATTAAACATCACCCAAACCCTAAACCTCACAGTCATCCTAAACCTCACCCTAACACTTACCCTCACCCTAACTCTAACCCTAAACCTAAACCTCACCCTCACCCTAACCCTAACTCTAAATCTCACCGTAACCCAAATCCTCACCCTAAACCTCACCCTAACCCTCACCCTCACCCTAACTCTAAACATCACCCTAACCCTCAACCTAACCTTAACTCTACCTTTAACCTTCAACCTCAACCTAACCTAACCCTTACCCTTATGCTCACCCTAACCCTAACCGTATCCTTATCCCTCACACTATTCCTAACCCTCACCCTAACCCTAACCATACCCCTCACTCTAACCCTCACCCTAGCACTAATACTAACCCTAACCATCACCCTAACCCTAACCCTAAACCTCAACCTCACTCTAACACTCCCTGTCACCCTAAACCTCACACCCTAACCCTCACCCACAACCCAACCTTCACCCTCACCCAAAACCTCACCCTATCCCTAACCCTAACCCTAACCCTCACCCTCAACCTCACCTTCACCCTAACCCTAACCCTAACCCTCACCCTCACCCTAACCCTCACCCTCACACTAAACATCACCCTAACTCTAACCCACACCCTAATGCTAAACCCAAGCCTCACCCTAAAACTAACCCTCACCCTAAATTTCACTCACACTCTAATCTTCACGCTAACCCTAACCCTAAATCTTACCCTAACCCTAAACTTCACTCTCACCCTCACCCTCAGCCTAAACCAAACCCTAACCCTAATCCTAAACGTAACTCTCACCCTCACCATGAACCTAACCCTAACCGTTACCCTAACCCTAGCCCTCACCGTAATCCTAACTCGAAACCTAACCTTCACCGTAACCTTAACCCTCACCCTAACCCTCACGCTGATACTAACCCTCACCCTAAACACTACCCTCACCCTAACACTAACCCTCACCTTAACCCTAAAACTCACACTAAACCTAACCTTATGCCTCACCTTAACCCTCATCCTAACCCTAAGCCTAACCCTAACATTCACCCTAACCCTAACCCTAACACTCACCCTGACCCGCAGCCTAACCCTAACTCTTACCCTAATAATAAACCTATCCCTCACCTTCACACTCACCCTAATTCTAACCCTAACCCTAATCCTAACTATACCCCTCACCCTCACCCTCACCCTAACCCTCACCCTCACCCTAGCCCTCGGCCTAACCGTAAACCTAACTCTAACCATTACCCTAACCCTATCCCTAACCCGCACACTAATCCTCATCCTAAACCTAACCCTAACCCTCATGCTCACCCTAACCCTAACACTAACCCTCAACCTAACCGTAAACCTCACCATCACCCTCACCCTCAACCTATCCCTAACCCTACCCCTCACCCTAAACCTCATCCTAACACTAACCCTAACCCTAACACGAACACTAATCCTAAACCTAACCCTAAACCTCACCCTCACCCTCATCCTCACCCTAACCTAACACTACACCTCACCCTAACCCTCATCTTAACCCTAACACTAACCCTAACCCTAACCGTCACCCTCACCCTAAACCTAACCCTAACCCTTACCCTCAACCTAACCCAAACCTTCACCCTCACCCTCAGTCTAACCCTAAACCTAACCGCAATCCTAACCCTAACCCTCACCTCACCCTCACCCTAACCTCACCCTAAACCTAACCCTAATCTTAACCCTCACACTAACCCTCACGCTAACCCTAACTCTAACCCTCACTTCCACCCTAACCCTAAACAAAACTCTAACCCTAAACCTCACCCTACCCCTCACCCTAACCCTTAACCTAACCCTAATCCTAACCCTCACCCTAACCCTAAAACTAACCCTCACCCTCACCCGAACCCTAACCCTCACCCTAAGGCTTACCCTAACCCTCATCCTCACCCTAACACTCACCCTCACCCTAAACCTATCCCTAACCCTCACCCTCATCCTAACCCTCACCCTTACCCTTACCCTCACGGTAACCCTAACCCTAAATCTAATCCTAACCCTCACACTTACACTAAGGCTCACACTAACCCTAACCCTACCCCTCACCCTAAACCTCAACCTAAACCTAACCCTAACCCTAACCCTAAACCTCAACCTAACCCTTACGCTCATCCTCTCAAGAAACCTAACCCTCACCCTAACCCTAACACTAAACCTCACCCTGACCCTCAAGCTCATCCTCAGCCTAAGCCTATCCCTAACACTAATCCAAACACTAACCCTCACCCGCACCCTCAAGCTAAGTCTAACCCGAAACCTAATCCTGACCCTCACACTCACCCTCACCCTCACGTTAAGCCTCAGCCTCAGCCTCAACTCACCCTAACCCGAACCTTAACCCGAACCCTCACGCTAACTCTAAACCTCAACCTAACCCTCAACCTAACCCTAACTCTAACCCTAACCCTCACCCTGACACTGGCCCTCACCCTTACCATAACCCTCACCCTAAATCTAACCCTCACCCTAACCCTCACCCTCAACCTAATCCTCACCCTAACCCTTACCCTCACACTAACCCTCACACTCACCCTATCCGTAACCCTACCCCTACCCCTCACACTAACCCTAAACCTAGTCCTAACCCTAAACCTCACCCTAACCCTAAGCCTAATCCTAAACTTCACCCTCACCCTAGCCCTCACCCTAACCCTAATCCTAACCCTAACCCTCACCCTCACCCTAACCCTATCCCTAACCATAACACACACACTAAATGTAACCCTCACCCTAACCCTAACCCTACCCCTCACACTAACCCTAAACCTAGTCCTAACCCTAAACCTCACCCTAACCCTAAGCCTAATCCTAACCTTCACCCTCACCCTAGCCCTCACCCTAACCCTAATCCTAACCCTAACCCTCACCCTAACACTAAACCTCACCCTAACCCTAACCCTCACCCTCACCCTAACCCTTACCCTAAACCTAACCCTAATATTAACCCTAAATCTCACCCTAAACCTAACCCTTAACTTAACCCTAACCCTCACCCTAACCCTCACCCTAACCCTAACCCTAAACCTAACCCTATCCCTCACCCTAACACTTACCCTGATCCTCACCCTAACCCTCACAATGAACCTATCCATCACCCTAACCCTAACACTAACCATCACCCTCACACTCACGCTCACCCTCAGCCTAACACTAAACCTAACCTTAATCCAAACACTAACCCTCACCCTCACCCTCAACCTAACCCTAACCCGACCCCTAAACCTCACTCTCACACTCACCCTCACCCACAACTTAAACCTCAGTCTTAGCCTCACCCTCAACCTAACCCTAACCCGAACCCTAACCCGAACCCTAACCGTAAACCTGACCCTAACCATAACCCTAACATACAACGTAATCCTCATTCTCTCTCTCAACCTCACCCTATACCTCAACCGAACCCTAACCCTCATCCTTACCCTAACCCTCACAAGAAACCGAACCCTCACCCTAACCCTAACACTAAACCTCACCCTCACCCTCACGCTCACCCTCAGCCTATCCCTAACCCTAACACTAATCCAAACACTAACCCTCACCCTCACTCTCAAGCTAACCCTAGCCTGAAACCTAACCCTGACCCTCACCCTCAATCTTACACTCACTGTCACCCTAATCCTCACCATACACTAAACCTCACTGACACCCTAACCCTCACCCTCACCCTCACCCTCACCCTCACCCTCACCTTAGCCATCGGCCTAACCTTAAACCTAAACCTAACCATTACCCTAAACCTAACCCTAACCCTAACCCTCAAACTAACCCTAACGCTCACACTAACCCTCACCCTAACCCTCATCCTAAGCCTAATCCTAACCCTCACGCTCACCCTAACCCTAACCCTCACCCTCACCCTCATCCTCAACCTAACCCTAACCCTACCCCTAACTCTAACCATAACCCTCTCCGTAAGCCTCAACCTCACACTATACCTAACCCTAACCCAAACCCTCACCCTACCCCTCACCCTCACCCTAAGCCTAACCCTAACTCTAACACTAACCTAAAACCTAACCCTCACCCTCACCCTATCCCTAAACCTAAACCTCACCCTCACCCTAAGCCTAACCTTAAACATCACCCTAACCCTCATCCTAACCCTAACCCTAACCCTTGTCCTAAACCTCACCCTAACCCTTACCCTCATCCTAAGTCTAACCCTAAACCTAACCCTCACACTAACCCTAACACTAACCCTCACCCTCACACTCACGCTCACCCTCAGCCTAATCCTAATCCTAACTCTAATCCAAACACAAACTCTCACCCTCATCCTCAAACTAACCCTAATCCTCACCCTAATCCTCAACCACACACTCATCCTCAACCTCAACTAAACCTCAGCCTCAGCCTCAACCTCACCCTAACCGTAACCCAAACCCTCACCCTAACCGAAACTCTGATCTTAAGCCTAACCCTAACCCATACCCTAACCCTCACCCTCACAATAGGCCTCACCCTAACCCTAACTCTAACCCTCACCCTAACTCTAAACCTCACCCTAACCCTCACCCTCATCGTATCCCTCACCCTAACCCTTACCTTCCCCAAAACCCTAACGCTCACCCTAACCCTAAACTTACCCCTCATCTTAACCTTCACCCTAACCCTTACCCTAAACCTAACCCTAACGTTAACACTAAATCTCACGCTAAACCTAACCCTTAACTTAACTCTAACCCTCACCCTAACGCTCACGCTAACCCTAACCCTTCCCCTCACCCTAACCCTCAACCTAACCCTTACCCTCATCCTCACCCTAACCCTCAAAATAAACCTAACCCTCACCCTAATCCTAAAACTAACCATCACCCTCACCCTCACGCTCACCCTCAGCCTAACTCTAACCCTAACCCTAATCCAAACACTAACCATCATCCTCACCTCAACCTAACCCAAACCCGAACACTAACGCTCACCCTCACACTCACCCTCACACTCACCGTAACCTTAAACCTCAGCCTCAGGCTCACCCTCAACCTAACCCTAACCCTAAGTCTAACCCTCACACTAATCGTAACCCTGACCCTAACATTAAACGTAAGCCACACCCTAACCCTCACACTCACCCTCAACCTCACCCTAACCCTCACCCTCATCCTTACCCTCACCCTAACCCTAACCCTCACCTTAACACTCATCCTAACCCTACGCCTAACACTAATACCCTAACCTTAACCCTAACCCTAACACTCACCCTGAACCTCAGCCTAAACCTAACCCTAACCCTAATCCTAACCCTATACCTCACCCTCACACTCACCCTAATTCTAACCCTAACCCTAACCCCAAATAAACCCTTCACCCTAACCCTCATACTAACCTCACCCTAACCCTAACCCTAACACTCATCCTCACCCTAACACTCACTCTCACCCTAACCCTATCCCTAAAACTAACCCTCATCCTAACCCTCACCTTCCACTTCTCAGGGTAACCCTAACCCTAAACGTAATCCTAACCCTCACACTAACATTAAGGCTCACACTAAACCTAACACTACCCCTCAACCTAACCCTCAACCTAAACCTAAACGTAACCCTAACCCTCACCCTAACACTAACCTTCACCCTAAACCTCACCCTCACCCTCACCCTCACCCTAAACCTAAACCTACCCCTCACCCTAACCCTCAACCTGAACCTAACCCTAACCCTAACCCTCACACTAACCCTAACCCTCAACCTCACCCTCACCCTAACCCTAACCCAAACCCTAGTTCTAACCGTAAGCCTCGCCCTCACCCTCACCCTAACCCTAACCCAAACCCTAGTTCTAACCGTAAGCCTCGCCCTCACCCTCACACTAATACTTACCCCAACCCTAACCCTAACTCTCATTCTTACCCTAACCCTAAACCTAACCCTAACCCTCACCCTAATCCTAACCCTCACCCTAAACCTAACCGTAAGCCTCCCTCTAACCCTAACCCTAAACATTACCCTAAACCTAACCCTAACATTAACACTAACCGTCACCCTAAAACTAAACCTAAACTTAACCCTAACCATTCCCTTAACCCTCACCCTAACCCTAACCTTTCCCTAACCCTCCCCTCACCCTAAACCTCAACATAACTCTTACCCTCATCCGCACCCTAACCCTCACAATAATCCTAACCCTCACCCTAATCCTAACACTAACCCTCACGCTCACCCTCACACTCACCCTCAGCCTAACCCTAACCCTAACACTAATCCAAACACTAACCCTCACAATCAACCTAATCCTAAACCTAACCCGAACCCTAACCCTCACCCTCACATTTACCCTCACCCTCACCTTAAACCTCAGCCTCAGCCTCAACCTCCACCTAATCCCAACCTAACCCTCATTTTAACCGTAACCCAGACCCTAACCCTAACCCTAACCCACACCCTAAACTTCACCCTCACCCTCACCCTCAACCTAACACTCACCCTCAACCTAGCCCTCACCCTCACCCTAACCCTAGACCTAACACTCACCCTAACTCTAAACCTCACCCTAACCCTCAGCCTCATTTTAACCCTCACCCTAACACTAACCTTCACCCTAACCCTAACCCTAACCCTCACCCTCACCTTCAACATCCTCACCCTAGCGCTCAGCCTAAACCTCACCGTCACCCTAACCCTCACGCTACCCTAACCCACACCGACACCCAAACCTAACCCTCACCCAAACCCTCACCCTTCCCCTCACCCGCACCCTTAGCCTAACCCTAACCCTAACCCTAATCCTAAACATAACCCTCACCCTTCCCTAACCCTTACACAAACCCTAAACCTCACCCTCACCCTAACCCTCACCCTAACATTAACCTTAACACTAAACCTCCCCCTCACCCTAACCCTCAAACTAAACCTTACCCTCATCCTCACCCTAACCTTCACCCTAACCCTAACACTAACCCTCACCCGCAGCCTAACCCTAACTCTAACTCTCACCCTAAACCTAACCCTCAACCTAACCTAACCCTAACCCTAACCCTCACCCTAACTCTAAACCTCACCCTAACATTCAACCTAACCCTAACACTCAACCTAAACCTAACCCTAACCCTAACGCTCACGCTAACCCTAACCCTCGCCCTCACCCTCAGCCTAACCCTAACTCAAACCCTAATCCTAATTCTAAGCTTCAGCCTCACCCTCACCCTTACTCAAACCCTAACCCTAACCCTCACCCTAACACTAAACCTAACCCTAACCCTCACCCTAATCCTAACGCTCATCCTAAAGCTAACCATAAACCTAACTCTCATCCTCACCTTAACCCTAACCGTCACCCTCACCTTCACCCTAAACCTAACCCTAACCCTCACCCTAACCGACACCCCAACCCTAACGTTAACCCTAAGCCTCACCCTCATCCTACCCTCACCCTACCCTTACCCTCACCCTAACCATAATCCTATCCCTAAACCTAACCCACACACTAACCCTAACCCTCACCCTAACCCTAACACTACCCCTCACGCTAACCCTCAACCTATACCTAAATCTAACCCTAACCCTTACCCTAACCCTAATTCCTACCTAAACAAAACCCTCACCCTCAGCATCACCTTAATCCAAACCCTCACCCAAGCCCTAATACTTACCCTCACCCTAACTCTCACCCAAACCCTAATCCTGTCCGTAACCCTAAACCTAATCCTTACATAACCGAAACACTCACCCTCACCCTAACCCTAACCCTACTCTTCATCCTAACACTACCCCTTACCGTAAACCTCACTCTCACCCTAACCCGAACCCAAACCCTCACCCTTCCCCTCAACCTCAACCTAAGCCTAACCCTAACCCTAACACTAATCCTAAACTGAACCCTCATCTTCACCCTAACCGTAAAACTAACCCTCACCCTAACCCTAACCCTAACCCTCACCCTAACCCTCACCGTCACCCTAACCCTCACCCTACCCTAACCCTCACCGACAGCCTAACCCTCACGCTCACCCTTACCCTCACCCTAACGCTCACCCTCACCCTACCCTCAGCCTAACCCTAACCCTAAACCTCACCCGAAGCCTAACCCTAAACCTAACCCTCAAACTAGCCCTAACACTCACACTAACCCTAATCCTACCCATCATCCTAATCCTCATCCTAAACCTAACCCTAACCCTCACCCTCACCCTTACCCTAACCCTAACCCCCACCTTAACCCTAAACCTCACCCTCACCCTCACCCTCAACCTAACCCTAACCCTAACCACCCTAAACCTCATCCTAAACCTAACTCTAACCCTAGCACTCAAAGTAATCCTAAACCTAACACTAAACCTCACCCTCACCCTCAAACTCAGCCTAACACTAAACCTCACCCTAACCCTCACAACTACCCTAACCCTCACCGACACCTTATCCCTCACCCTCACCCTCACCCTAACCTTCACCCTCACCCTAGCCCGCAGCCTAACCCAAACCTATCCCTAAAACTAACACTAAGCCTCACCCTAACCCTCATGTTCACCTTAACCCTAACCATAACCCAAACCCTCACCTTAACACTCAACCAACCCCTAACCCTAACACTAACCCTAACCCTCACCCTGACACTAACCTTAAGCCTAACCCTAACCTTCACCCTACCCTAAAGATAACCCTAATCCTAAACCTCACCCTACGCCTCACCCTAACCCTAAACCTAACCCTAACCCTCACCATCATACTAAACCTCACCATTTCACTTAAACTCACGGTAACCCTAACACTAACCCTAACCCTCACTCTAACCCTACACCACACACTAACCCTAACCCTACCCCTCGCCCTAAACCTCATCCTAAACCTAACACTCACCCTAACACTCACCCTAACCCTAACCCTAAACCTAACCCTAACCCTAATCCCACACCTCAACCTAACCCTCATCCTAACCCTAACCCCAACCCTTACACTCACCCTAACCCTAAACATAACCCTAACCCTCACCCTCAACCTCACCCTCAGCCTAACCCTAACCCTCACCCTAAACCTTACCCTCAACCTACCCTAACCCTAACCCTAACCATAACACTAACCCTAAACCTAACCCTAAGCCTCACCCTCACCCTCACACTCACCCTCACCCTAACCGTCACCCACACCCTAACCCTCACCCTCACACAAACGCTCAGCCTCACCCTAAACATCACCCTAAGCCTAACCAGAACCCTAACCCTAACCCTAACCCTCACCCTCACCCTAACCCTCACCGTCATCTTAACCCTCATCCTACCCTAACCCTCACCGACACCCTAACCCTTACCCTCACCCTCACCCTCACCCTACCCTCAGCCTAAGCCTAAACCTAACCCTAATCCTCAGCCTAACCCTAACCCTAACCCTACCCCTCACACTAACCATCATCCTAAACATAACCCTAGCCCTCACACTCCCCCTAACCCTAACTCTAACCCTAACCCTAACGCTCACCCTCACCCTAACCCTCACCCTCATCTTAACCCTCATCCTACCCTAACCCTCACCGACACCCTAACCCTCACCCTCACCCTCACCCTCACCCTACCCTCAGCCTAAGCCTAAACCTAACCCTAATCCTCAACCTAACCCTAACCCTAACCCTACCCCTCACACTAACCATCATCCTAAACATAACCCTAGCCCTCACACTCCCCCTAACCCTAACCCTAATCCTAACCCTAACCCTCACCCTAACCCTAAACAACACCCTCACCCTTACCCTCAACCTAACCCTAACCCTACCCCTCACCCTAAACCTCATCCTAACCCTAAACCTAACCCTAAAACACACTAATCCTAAGCCTAACCCTAAACCTCACCCTCAAAATCACCCTCACCCTCACCCTTAACATTAATCCTACACTTCACAATAAACCTCATCCTAACCCTAACCTTAACCCTTACACTCACCCTTACCCTCAACCTAACCTTAACCCTCACCCTCACCCTCACCCTCAGCCTAACCCTAGCCCTAACCCTAAACCTTACCTTCACCCTACCCTAACCCTCGCCCTAACCCTAACACTCACCCAAACACTAAATTTAACACTAATCCTAACCCTAACCCTAACCCTCACCCTCACCCTAACTGTAAAACTCACTGGAACACTCAACCTAACCCTAACTCGAACTCTAACCCTAAACCTCTCCCTAAACCTCACCTTAATCCTTACCCTCACCCTAAACCTAACCCTAACCCGCACCCTCACCCTAAACCTCACCCTCACCCTCACCCTCACCCTCAACCTAACCCTAATCCTAACTCTCACCCTAAACCTCATCCTAAACTTAACCCTAACCCTAACACACTAATTTTAGACCCAACCCTAAACCTCACCCTCACCCTCACCCTGAGCCTAATAGTAACCCTCACCCTAGCCCTCAGCCTAACCCATACCCTAAACCTAACTAACCCTAAAGCTCACCCTCATCCTAACCCTCACAATTACACTTACCCTCACGGTAACCCTAACCCTAACCCTAACCCTCACACTAACCTTACCCCTCACACTAACCCTAACCCTACCACTCGCCCTAACCCTCATCCTAAACCTAACACTAACCCTAACACTCACCCTAACCCTAAGCCTAACCCTCACCCTAGCCCTCACCCTCACCTTAACCCTAATCCTACACCTCACCCTAACCCTCATCCTAAACCTAACCCTAACCCTTACACTCAACCCTAAACCCTCATCCTCATCCTCACCCTCAGCCTATTCCTAACCCTCACCCTAAACCTTACCCTCACCCTACCCTAACCCTAACCATAACCCTAACCCTAACACTCAACCAAACCCTAACCCTAACAACAACCCTAAACCTAACCCTAACCCTCTCCCTCACCCTAACACTCACCCTGACCCTCACCCAAACCCTAAACCTCACCCGAACACGCACCTTCACGCTAAAACTCACCCTCACACTAAACATCACCCTAACCCTAACCAGCACCCTAACCCTAAAACTAACCCTCAAGCTAACCCTAATCCTAACATTCACCTTAACGCTAAGCCTAAGCCTAACCATAACACCAATCCTAAACCTAACCCTCACCCACACCCTAACCTAAAACCTATCCCTAAAACACCCACACACTCACCCTAACCATAACCTAACCCTCACCCTCACCCTACCCTAACCAAAACCCTAACCCTACCCCTCACCCTACCCCTCACCCTAACACTTAACCTAACCAAAATCCTCACCCTCACCATAACACTAAACCTAACCCTAACCCTCATCCTAGCCCAAACCCTCACCCTAACCCTAAACCTAACCCTCATCCTTACCCTAACACTCACCCTCGCCCTAACCCTATCCCTAAACCTCACCCTCATCCTAACCCTCACCCTTACCCTTACCCTCATGGTAACCCTAAACCTAACCCTAACCCTCACACTAACAGTAAGGCTCACACTAATCCTAACCCTACCCCTCACCCTAATGCTAAACCGAAACCTAACACTAACCATTACCCTAAACCTAACCCTAACATTAAACCTAACCCTCACCCTATACCTAAACCTAAACTTAACCCTAACCCTAAGCCTCACTCTAAATCTAATCCTAACCCTAAACCTCCCCCCCACCCTAACCCTCAATGTAATCCTTACCGTCATCCTCACCCTAACCCTCACAATAAACCTAAACCTCAGCCTAACCCTAACACTAACACTCACCCTCACCCTGACGCTCACCCTCAGCCTAACCCTAACCCTCAAGGTAACCCTCACTCTAACCCTAACCCTAACCCTAACCCTCCCCCTCACCCGAACCCTCAACCTAAACCTTAACCTCATCCTCACCCTAACCCTCACACTAACTCTAACACTAACCCTCACTCTCACCCTAACCCTAACTCTAACTCTCAACCTAAAACTAACCCTAACCTGCACCCTCAGCCTAACTCTAAACCTCAAACTCACCCTCAACTTAAACCTAATCCGATCCCTAACCCTCACCCTCACCCTCACCCTCACCCTCACTTTAAAACTCAGCCTCAGCCTCAACCTCACCCTAAAACTTACCCTATCCCTCACCCTAATTGTAACCCTGACCCTAACCCTAACCCTAACCCACACCCCAACACGCACCCTCACCCTCATCCTCACCTTAAGCCTCACCCTCAACCTAGCCCTCACCCTAACCCTAACCCTAACGCTAACCCTCACCCTAACTCTATCCTCACCCTGATCCTCAGCCTCATCTTAACCCTCACCCTAACCGAAACCCTAACACGCACGCTAACCCTTAAACTCACCTTCATCCTAGCCCTCAACCTAACCCTTACCCTCACCCTAACCCTAATCCTAACCCTTACCTAATCAAACCCTCGCCCTCAGCTCCACTCTAATACTAACCCACACCCAAACCCTAACACTTACCCTCACCCTAACCCTCACCCAAAACCTAATCCTCTCCCTAACCCTAAACCTAACCCTCACGTAACCAAAACCCTCAACCCTACCCTCACCCTAACCCTAACCCTACCCCTCAGCCTAACCCTCACACTAACATTAACCCTCACCCTCACCATGACCTTAATCCTAAACCTAAACCTTAACCTAACCCTCACCCTCACTCTAACCCTCACCCTAACCATTACCCTCACCCTAACCCTAAACCTAATCCTAACCTTAACCCTCACACTAACCCTCCCCTAACCCTAACCCTAACCCTAACTCTAATCCTAAACCTAATACTCACCCTCACCCTAACACTAAACCTATCCCTAAAACTCACCCTCACATTCACCCTAACCCTAACCCTATCCCTCACCATCACATTAACCCTAACCAAAACCCTAACCCTAACCCTGACCCTACCCCTCACCCTAATCCTTAACCTAAACCTAACCCTCACCCTCAACCTAACCCTACAAATAACCCTAACCCTCACCCTAACCCTAACCCTCAACCTAACCATCATCCTCACCCTAACAGTCACCCTCACCCTAACCCTGTCCCTAACTCTCACCCTCATCCTAACCCTCAGCCTTACCCTTACGCTCACAGTAACCCTAACCGTAACCCTAACCCTAACCCTCACACTAACACTAAGGCTCACACTTACCCTAACCCAACCCTTCACCCTAACACTCAACCTAACCCTAACCCTCACCCTCACCCTAACTGTAAACCTACCCCTCACCCTAACACTCAACCTAAACTTAAACCTAAACCTAAACCTCACCCTCACCCTCAGCCTAACCCTAACCCAAAACGTAATCCTAACCTTAAGCCTCAACCTCACCCTCACCCTAACCGTAACCCCAACCCTAACCCTCAACCTCACCCTAACCTTAAACCTAACCCTAACCCTCACCTTAACCCTAACCCTTACCCTAAACCTAACCCTAACATTAACCCAAAACCTCACCCTAAACCTAACCCTAAACTAAACCCTAAACCTCACCCTCAGCCTAACCCTAACCCTAACCCTAATTGTAACCCTATTCCTCACCTCACCCTCACCCTAACTCTAAAACTCACCCTAAATCTCAACCTAACCTAACTCTAACCCTAAACCTAAACCTCACCCTAAACCTCACCCTAACCCTTACCCTCACTCTACTCCTAAACCTAACCCTAATCCTCACAGCAATCCTAACCCTCACCCTAACCCTAACTATACCCCTCAACCTAACCCTCACCCTAACACTAATACGAACCCTAAACATCACCCTAACCCTAACTTTAACCCTCGCTCTAACCCTCACCCTAACACTCATGCTTACCCTAAACCTCACTCTCACCCTACCTTCATCCTAACCCTTACCCTCACCCTAACCTATCCCTAACCATAACCTTCACACTAAACCTAACCCTCACTCTATCCCTAACCCTACCCGTCACCTAACCCTAAACCTAACCATGAACCTCACCCTAACCCTAAGCCTAATCCTAACCCTCACCCTCACCCTAGCCCACACACTAACCCTAATCCTAACCCTAACCCTAACCGTCAACCTAACCGTAAACCTCACCCTAACCCTAACCCTCACCCTCACCCTAGCCCTTACCCTAAACCTAACCCTAACATTAACCCTAACTCCCACCCTAAACCTAACCATAAACTTAACCCTAACCCTAACCATAACCCTCACCCTAACCCAAACCCTAACCCTAACCCTCACCCTCACCTAACCCTTACCCAAATCCTCACCCTAACACTCACAATAAAACTAACCCTCACCCTAACACTAACACTAACCCTCACCATCACCCTCACGCTAACCCTCAGCCTAATCCTAGCCCTAACCCTAATCCAAACACTAACCCCCAACCTCACCCGCAACCTAAACCTAACCCTCACTGTCACCCTATCCCTCACCCTAACCTTAACCCTCACCTTAAACCTAACCCTAACCCTCACCCTCACCCTAGCCCTCAAACTCACCCTAAGCCTAACCCTAACCCTAACAGTAATCCTAAACTTAACCCTCAGGCTAACCCTCACCCTAACCCTAACCTTAACCTAACCCTCACCCTAACCCTAACTCTAAATCTAACCCTCATCCTAAACCTAACCATCACCCTAACCCTAACCGAACCCTCAAACTAAAGCTCAAAATAACCCTTACGTTCACCCTCAACCTCACCGTCACCCTAACTCTAACCCTAACCCCAATCCTAACCCTAGCCGTCACCCTAACCGTAAGCCTAACCCTATACATAACCCTCAACCTCACCATCACCCTAACCCTAGTCTTATCCCTAAGCCTCACCCTCACCCACACCCTCACCCTAACCCTAACCATAACCCTAACCCGCCCCCTAAACCTAAACCTCACCCTCACCCACACACTAATCCTAACCCTATCCCTAACCCTCCCCCTCACACAAACCCTCACCCTAACCCTTACCCCTCACCCTTACCCTAATACTAACCTTAATCCTCACACTAACCCTAACCCTCACCCTCACCCTAAACCTAAACCTAACCCTAAGCCTCACCCTAACCCTTACCCTCACACTAACATTAAACCTAATATTAAATCTCACCCTGTCCCTAACCCTAACCCTAACCCTCACCCTCACCCTAGTGCTCACCCTAACTCTAACCCTAACCTTAAACCTCAACCTCACAATCACCCTCAGCCTAACTCTAACTCTAACCCTAACACTAAACCTAATCTTAACCCTAACCCTAGACCTCAACCTCACCCTCATCCTCAGACTAACTCTAACTCTAACCCTAACACTAAACCTAACACTAAACCTCACCCTCAGCCTCACCCAAACCCTAAACCTAACCCTAACACTCACACTCACCCACACCCTCATCCTAACTCTAACCGTAACACTAACCTTCACCCTAACAGTAAACCTCAAAATAACCCTAACCCTCACCCTCAACAACACTTTAATCCTAACCCTAATCTTAAGCCTAATACTCATGCTCACCCTAACCCTCACCCTAAACTTTTCCGTCACCCTAACCCTAACCCTAACACTCACACTAACCTGAACCCACAACCTCACCCTAAACTTTTCCCTCATCCTAACCCTAACCCTAACACTCACACTAACCCGAACCCACACCCTCACCCTAAACTTATCCCTCACCTTAACTCTAACCCTAACACTCACACTAACCCGAACCCACACCCTCACCATAACCCTAACCCTAAACCTAACCCTCCCCCTCCCACTCCCCCACAACCTCAGTCTAACCCTAACCGTAATCCTAATCCTAAACCTAACACTCACTCTCATCCTCAAACTAAACCTAACCCTAACCCTAAATCTGCCCCTCCCTCTCCCGCTCCCCCTCCCCCTCCACCACAACCTAACACTAAAAATAACCCTAACCCTAACCCTCATCCTAACCCCAACCCTAACCCTAACCCTCCCCATCACCCTCACTACCCTCACCCTAAACCTAACCCTAAGCCTAAACCTCACCCTCACCCTCACCCTTACCCTCACCTTCAGCCGCAACCTAACCCTAACAATAGGAATAACCCTAACCCTAACCCTAACCCTCACCCTAACACTAATATTAAACCTAGCCCTAACTCTCACACTAAACCTAACCCTCACCCTAACCCTAACCCTACCTCTCAGCCTAACTCTCATCCTAACCATAACCCTAACCCTAATCCTCACCCTATCCCTAACAGTAACCCTAACCCTAAACCTCACCCTCATCCTAGCCCTCACCCTAACCGTACCCCTAAATCTAACCCTCCCCTAACCCTAGCCCTAACCCTCACCCTGACCCTAAACATCACCCTAACCCTAACCCTAACCCTAAACCTCAACTTAACGCTGACCCTCACCCTAACCCTCACACTACTTCTCACCCTAAACTTAACGCTATCCCTCACCCTCAAACTAAACCTCACGTTAACACTTACCCTCACCCTGACCCTCACCCTAATCATAACCCTCACCATAACCCTCAAACTAACCCTAAATCTAATCCTCACACGAATCCTCACCCCAACACTAACCCTAACCCTCACCCTCACCCTCACCCTCAGCCTAAACCTAACCCTAAACCTAATCCTAACCCTAACCCTCACCCTCACCCTCAACCTAATTTTAAGCCTAACCCTAACCCTAAACCTAACCCTCACCCTAAACCTAGACCTAACCCTAAACCTAACCGTCACCCTAACCCTCAACCTCAATCTCAGTCTAACCCTAACCCTAACCCTAATCCTAAACCTAACCCTCACCCTCACCCTAACACAAACTCTAACCCGTACTCAACCCTAACTCTCATTATAACTCTAACCCTCACCCAAACCTAACCCTCCCTCACATTCACCCTAACTGTAACTCTAACCCTAACCCTCACCCTAACCCAAACCCACACCCTCACCCTCATCCTCACCCTAAGTCTAACCCTAACCTAACCCTAATCTTAACCCTAACCCTCACCCTCACCTCACCCTAACTCTAACCATAACCCAACCCTAATACTCACCCTAACCCTAGCCCTCACCCTAATCCTAATCCTAAACTTCACTCTTACCCTAACCGTAACCCTAAACCTAACCCTCACCCTAACACTCACCCTAACCCTAACGTTAACCCTAAACCGCACCCTCACCCTAAACCTCACCCTAAACCTTACTCTCACCCTAACCCTAACCCTAAGCTTAACACTAACCCTCATCCTAACCTTAACTCTAACCCTAACCCTAACACTAAACCTAACCCTAAACCTCACCCTAACCCTAACTCTAACCCTAACCCTAAGCCTTACACTAACCCTAACCCTAACCCTAACCCTAACCCTCACCCTAACCCTCAATGTCACCCTAACCTTCCCCCTCCCCCTTCCCCTCACCCTCGGCCTAACACTAACCCTAATCCTAATCCTAACACTAACCATGACTCTCAACCTCACCCTAAAACTAACCATAACCCTAAACATCCCCTTCCTCCTCCTCCTCCCCCTAACCCTAACAATAACCCTAACACTAAACCTAACCCTAAACCTCACCCTAACCCTAACCCTAACCCTCCGCCTCTCCCTCAACCTCAGCCTAACCCTAAACCTAATACTTATCCTAAACCTAATCCTCATTCTCATACTCAGCCGAAACTAACCCTAACCCTACCCCTCAGCCTAAAACTCACCCTAACCCTAACCCTCACCCTAAGCCTCAATCTTTCCCTCACCCTCACACTAACCCTCACATTCACCCAAGCTCTCACCCTAACCTTAATCCTAAACCTAACCCTCACCCTAACCCTAACACTCACCCTAACCCTAGCACTCACCCTGATCCTAAACCTCAACCTAAGCCTAACTCTAACTCTCACCCTGACCCTAACCCTCACCCTAACCCTAAACCTAACACTAAACCTCCACTTAAGCTCACACTCACCCTAACCCTAAACCTCACCCTAATCCTCACACTAACCGTAACCCTAACCCTCACCAGAACCCTTACCCGAACCTTCACCCTAATGCTCACCCTCACCCTCACCCTAAGCATAACCCTTACCCTAACCCTAATCCTAACCCTAACACTAACCCTCACCCTCACCCTAGCCCTAACCCTAACTCTAAATGTAACCCTAACCCGCACCCGAACACGAACCCTCACCCTAACCCTCAACCTTATCCTAAACATCACCCTAACCCTAGCCCTCAGAATCACCCTAAACTTACCCTTCACACTAACCCTTAACCTAAACCTTACCTTCACGCTCACCCTAACCCTCACACTAACTATAAACATCACCCTAACACTAACCCTAACCCTCACCCTCAACTTATCCTTTCCCCTAACTCTCACCCTAACCCTAACACTCACCCGAACCCTCACCCTCACCCTAACCTTCACCCTCACCCTAAACATCACTCTAATCCAACCATCACGGTAGCCAAAACCTAACACTCACCCTAACCCTAACCCTCACACTCATCCTCACCCTCACCCTAACCCTCACCCTCATACTAGCCCTCACCCTAAACTTAAACCTCAACCTAACCCTAACCCTGAATCTCACCTTCACCCTCAGCCTAACCCTATCCCTAACCCTACCCCTACCCCTAATCATAACCCTAATCCTCACCCTCACCCAAAACCTAAACCTAACCTTATCCCTCACCCTCACCCACACCCTCACCCTAACTCTAACCCTAACCCTACCCCTAACCCAAACACTAACCTTAACCCTAACCCTCCCCCTCACCCTCACTCCCACCCTCAGCCTAACCCTAACCCTAATCCTAATCCTAACCCTAACCCTCACTCTCATCCTCACCATAAACCTAACCCTAACCCGAAACCTCACCCTCACCCTCACCCTCACCTTCACTCTCACCCTAACCCTAACCCTAATCCTAAACCTCAACTTCACCCTAACCCTAACCCTAACCCTAACCCTCACCCTAAACCTAACCCAAATTCTCACCCTCATACTTGCCCTCACCCTAACTCTAACCGTAAACCTAACCCTCACCCGAAAGCTCACCTTCACACTAACACTCACCTTCAGCCTAAACATTACCCTAACCCTCACCTTCTACCAAAACCTAACCCTAACCCTCACCCTATCCCTAACCTTAACCCTAATACTCACACTAACCCTAACCCTAACCCTTACCTAAACAAAGGGTTAGGTTTAGTGTGAGGGTTAGGATTAAGGTTAGGGTGAGGGTAAACATTAGGGTGAAGGTTAAGGTGAGAGAGAGGGTTAGGATTTGCGTGAGTGTTAGTGTGAGGATTAGGGTCAGGGTTAGGGTTAGAGTTAAGGTTAGGGTGATGATGAGGGTTAGGGTTAGGGTTATGGTGGGGGGTTAAGGTTAGGGTGAGGGTTAGGGTGAGGGAGAGGGTGAGGGTGAGGGTTAGGTTTAGGGTTAGTGTGAGGGTGAGGGTTAAGGGGAGGGTGTAGGTTTGGGTGAGCGTGAGGTTTAGGGTTAGGGTTAGGGTGAGGGTCAGGGTTAGGTTAGTGTGATGTTGAGGATTAGGGTTAGCATTACGATTAAGGTTAGGGATAGGATGAGAGTGAGGTTGAGGGTGAGGGTGAGTGTTAGGGTTAGGTTTAGTGTGAGGGTTAGTGTTAGGGTTAGGGTTAGGTTTAAGGTGAGGTTTAGTGTTAGGGTAAGTTTAGGGTGAGGGTTAGGGTTAGGGGTAGGATGAGGGTCAGGATGAGGGTTAGGGTTAGGTTGAGGGTTAGGGTTAGGGTGAGGGTTAAGGTTAGTGTTAGGGTGAGAGTTAGGGTTAGGTTGATGTTTATTGTGAGGGTGAGTTTTAGGGTGAGGGTTAGTGTTCGCGTGAGTGTGAGGGTTCAGGTGAGGGTGAAGGTTAGGGTGTGGTTGAGTGTTAGGGTTAGGGTGAGTGTTAGGGTGACGGTGAGGGTTAGGGTGAGGGTGAGGGTTATGTTTAGGGTTAGGATTAGGGTGAGGGTTAGGGTTAGGGTTAGGGTTAGGGTGAGAATTAGGTTGAGGTGTCGGGATAGGGTTAGGGTGAAGGTTAGGGTTAGGGTTAGGGTTAGTGTGAGGATAAGGGTTAGGGTTAGGGTTAGGGTGAGGGTGAGGTTTAGGTTTAGCGTTAGGGTTAGGGTGAGGGTTAGGTTTAGGGAAATATTTAAGGTAAGTTTGAGGGTTAGTGTGAGGGTGAGTGTGAGGGTGAGGGTTAGGTTGAGGGTGCGGGGGAGGGTGAGGTTGAGGGTGATGGTTTGGGTTAGGGTTAGGGTGAGGTTTAGGGTTAGGGTTAGGATTAGGGTTAGGGTTAGTGTTACGCTGAGAGTGAGGGTGAAAGTGAGGGTGAGGGTTAGGGTTATTGTGAGCGTTAGGGTTAGGGTGAGGATTAGGGTTAGAGTGAGTGTTAGGGGAGGGTGAGGATTAGGTTGAGGTGTAGGATTAGGGTGAGGGTTAGGGTTAGGGTGATATTTAGGGTGAGGGTGAAGGTTAGGGTGAGCGTGAGGGAGAGGGTGAGGGTGAGGGTTAGGGTTAGGTTTAGTTTTAGGGTGAGGGTGAGGGTGAAGGTTATGGTTAAGGTTAGGGTTAGGGTTAGGGTTAGGGTTAGGGTTAGGGTTAGGGTGAGGATAAGGGTTAGGGTGAGGGTTAGGGTGAGGATGAGGGTTAAGTTTAGGGTTAGGGTGAGGGTTAGGGTTTGGGTGATGTTTAGGGTGAGATTTAGGGTGAGGATGAGGGTTCGGGTGAGGGAGAGGCTTCAGGTGAGTTTGAGGGTTAGGGTGTGGGTGAGGATTAGGGTTAGGGTGAGGGTGAAGGTTAGGTTTAGGGTTAGTGTGAGGTTGAGAGTTAGGGGTAGGGTTAGGGTTGGGGTTAGGGTTAGGGTTAGCGTTAATGTGAGGGTTAGGGAGAGGGGTAGGCGTAGGGTTAGGGTGAGGTTTAGGGTGAATGTGAGGGTTAAGGTGAGAGTGAGGTTAAGGGTTAGGGTTAGGGTTAGGGTGAGGGTGAGGGTCAGTGTTAAGATTAGGGTTAGGGTTAGGGGTATTGAGAGGGTGAGGGTG
>NW_024871394.1:65000-82500 GCF_019054845.1 Dipodomys spectabilis | reverse complement strand
TCAGGGTTAGGGTTAGGGTTAGGGTTAGGGTTAGGGTTAGGGTTAGGGTTAGGGTTAGGGTTAGGGTTAGGGTGAGGATAAGGGTTAGGGTGAGGGTTAGGGTGAGGATGAGGGTTAAGTTTAGGGTTAGGGTGAGGGTTAGGGTTTGGGTGATGTTTAGGGTGAGATTTAGGGTGAGGATGAGGGTTCGGGTGAGGGAGAGGCTTCAGGTGAGTTTGAGGGTTAGGGTGTGGGTGAGGATTAGGGTTAGGATGAGGGTGAAGGTTAGGTTTAGGGTTAGTGTGAGGTTGAGAGTTAGGGGTAGGGTTAGGGTTGGGGTTAGGGTTAGGGTTAGCGTTAATGTGAGGGTTAGGGAGAGGGGTAGGCGTAGGGTTAGGGTGAGGTTTAGGGTGAATGTGAGGGTTAAGGTGAGAGTGAGGTTAAGGGTTAGGGTTAGGGTTAGGGTGAGGGTGAGGGTCAGTGTTAAGATTAGGGTTAGGGTTAGGGGTATTGAGAGGGTGAGGGTGAGGGTTAGGGTTAAGGTTAGTGTGAGGGTTAGGTTTAGGGTGAGGGTTAGGTTTAGGTTGAGGGTTAGGTTAAGGGTAAGGTTTACGGTGAGGGTTAGGGTTAGGGTTAGGGTTAGGGTGAGGGTCAGGGTGAGGTTTAGGGTCAGGTAGAGGGTTAGGGTTAGGCTGAGATGTAGGGTTAAGTTGATGTTTATTGTGAGGGTGAGGGTGAGGGTGAAGGTTAGGGTTAGGGTGATGTTTAGGGTGAGGTTTAGGGTTAGGGTAAGGTTTAGGGTTCGGGTGAGTGTGATGGTTAGGGTGTGGGTGAGGGTTTGGGTTAGGTTGAGTGTTAGGGTGACGGTGAGTGTTACAGTGAGGTTGAGGGTTAGGGTTAGGTTTAGGGTGAGGGTTAGGTTTAGGGTGAGGGTTCGGATGAGGGTTAGCGTGAGGGGTAGGTTTAGGGTTAGGGTGAGGGTTAGGTTTAGGCTGAGGGTTAGAGTTAGGTTTAGGGTGAGGTAAGGGTTATGGTGAGGGTTAAGTTGAGGGTGTGGGTGAGGGTTTTGTTTAGGTAAGGGTTAGGGTTAGAGTTAGGGTGAGGATTAGGGGAGGGTGAAGGTTAAGTTGAGGGGTAGGGTTAGGATGAGGCTTAGGGTTAGGGTTAGGGTGAGGGTTAGCGTTAGAGTGATGTTTAGTATGAGGGTGAGGGTTAATGTTAGGGTTAGCGTTAGGGAAAGTTTAGGGTTAGGGTTAGGGTGAGGGTTAGGGTGAGAGGTAAGTTTAGGGTTAGGGTGAAGGTTAGGGTTAGAGTTAGGGTTTGGTTTAGAGGGTTACGGTTAGGTTGATGTTTAGGGTGAGGGTGAGGGTTAGGATGAGGGTGAGGTTGAGGTTTAGGTTGAGGGTGAAGGTGAGGGTTACGGTTAAGGTTTGGGTTTGGGTGAGTGTGAGGGTTAGGGTTAGGATGATCATTAGGGTTATTGTTTGGGTTAGGGTTAGGGTGAGGGTGAGGGTTAGGGTTAGGGAAAGGATGAGGGTAAGGGTTAGGGTGAGGGTTAAGGTGAGGATAAGGTTTAGGGTTAGGGTTAGGGTGAGTGTTAGCGTGAGGGTCAGAGTGAGGGTTACGGTTAGGGTTAGGGTTAGGGTTAGGGTTAGGCTTAGGGTCAGGGTTAGGGTTAGGGTTAGGGTTAGGTTCAGGGTCAGGGTCAGGGTCAGGGTCAGGGTCAGGGTCAGGGTCAGGGTCAGGGTCAGGGTCAGGGTTAGGGTCAGGGTTAGGGTTAGGGTTAGGGTTAGGGTTAGGGTTAGGGTTAGGGTCAGGGTTAGGGTTAGGGTTAGGGTTAGGGTTAGGGTTAGGGTTAGGGTTAGGGTTAGGGTTAGGGTTAGGGTTAGGGTTAGGGTGAGGATAAGGGTTAGGGTGAGGGTTAGGGTGAGGATGAGGGTTAAGTTTAGGGTTAGGGTGAGGGTTAGGGTTTGGGTGATGTTTAGGGTGAGATTTAGGGTGAGGATGAGGGTTCGGGTGAGGGAGAGGCTTCAGGTGAGTTTGAGGGTTAGGGTGTCGGTGAGGATTAGGGTTAGGATGAGGGTGAAGGTTAGGTTTAGGGTTAGTGTGAGGTTGAGAGTTAGGGGTAGGGTTAGGGTTGGGGTTAGGGTTAGGGTTAGCGTTAATGTGAGGGTTAGGGAGAGGGGTAGGCGTAGGGTTAGGGTGAGGTTTAGGGTGAATGTGAGGGTTAAGGTGAGAGTGAGGTTAAGGGTTAGGGTTAGGGTTAGGGTGAGGGTGAGGGTCAGTGTTAAGATTAGGGTTAGGGTTAGGGGTATTGAGAGGGTGAGGGTGAGGGTTAGGGTTAAGGTTAGTGTGAGGGTTAGGTTTAGGGTGAGGGTTAGGTTTAGGTTGAGGGTTAGGTTAAGGGTAAGGTTTACGGTGAGGGTTAGGGTTAGGGTTAGGGTTAGGGTGAGGGTCAGGGTGAGGTTTAGGGTCAGGTAGAGGGTTAGGGTTAGGCTGAGATGTAGGGTTAAGTTGATGTTTATTGTGAGGGTGAGGGTGAGGGTGAAGGTTAGGGTTAGGGTGATGTTTAGGGTGAGGTTTAGGGTTAGGGTAAGGTTTAGGGTTCGGGTGAGTGTGATGGTTAGGGTGTGGGTGAGGGTTTGGGTTAGGTTGAGTGTTAGGGTGACGGTGAGTGTTACAGTGAGGTTGAGGGTTAGGGTTAGGTTTAGGGTGAGGGTTAGGTTTAGGGTGAGGGTTCGGATGAGGGTTAGCGTGAGGGGTAGGTTTAGGGTTAGGGTGAGGGTTAGGTTTAGGCTGAGGGTTAGAGTTAGGTTTAGGGTGAGGTAAGGGTTATGGTGAGGGTTAAGTTGAGGGTGTGGGTGAGGGTTTTGTTTAGGTAAGGGTTAGGGTTAGAGTTAGGGTGAGGATTAGGGGAGGGTGAAGGTTAAGTTGAGGGGTAGGGTTAGGATGAGGCTTAGGGTTAGGGTTAGGGTGAGGGTTAGCGTTAGAGTGATGTTTAGTATGAGGGTGAGGGTTAATGTTAGGGTTAGCGTTAGGGAAAGTTTAGGGTTAGGGTTAGGGTGAGGGTTAGGGTGAGAGGTAAGTTTAGGGTTAGGGTGAAGGTTAGGGTTAGAGTTAGGGTTTGGTTTAGAGGGTTACGGTTAGGTTGATGTTTAGGGTGAGGGTGAGGGTTAGGATGAGGGTGAGGTTGAGGTTTAGGTTGAGGGTGAAGGTGAGGGTTACGGTTAAGGTTTGGGTTTGGGTGAGTGTGAGGGTTAGGGTTAGGATGATCATTAGGGTTATTGTTTGGGTTAGGGTTAGGGTGAGGGTGAGGGTTAGGGTTAGGGAAAGGATGAGGGTAAGGGTTAGGGTGAGGGTTAAGGTGAGGATAAGGTTTAGGGTTAGGGTTAGGGTGAGTGTTAGCGTGAGGGTCAGAGTGAGGGTTACGGTTAGGGTTAGGGTTAGGGTTAGGGTTAGGCTTAGGGTCAGGGTTAGGGTTAGGGTTAGGGTTAGGGTTAGGGTTAGGGTTAGGGTTAGGGTCAGGGTTAGGGTTAGGGTTAGGGTTAGGTTCAGGGTCAGGGTCAGGGTCAGGGTCAGGGTCAGGGTCAGGGTCAGGGTCAGGGTCAGGGTCAGGGTTAGGGTCAGGGTTAGGGTTAGGGTTAGGGTTAGGGTTAGGGTTAGGGTCAGGGTTAGGGTTAGGGTTAGGGTTAGGGTGAGGATAAGGGTTAGGGTGAGGGTTAGGGTGAGGATGAGGGTTAAGTTTAGGGTTAGGGTGAGGGTTAGGGTTTGGGTGATGTTTAGGGTGAGATTTAGGGTGAGGATGAGGGTTCGGGTGAGGGAGAGGCTTCAGGTGAGTTTGAGGGTTAGGGTGTGGGTGAGGATTAGGGTTAGGATGAGGGTGAAGGTTAGGTTTAGGGTTAGTGTGAGGTTGAGAGTTAGGGGTAGGGTTAGGGTTGGGGTTAGGGTTAGGGTTAGCGTTAATGTGAGGGTTAGGGAGAGGGGTAGGCGTAGGGTTAGGGTGAGGTTTAGGGTGAATGTGAGGGTTAAGGTGAGAGTGAGGTTAAGGGTTAGGGTTAGGGTTAGGGTGAGGGTGAGGGTCAGTGTTAAGATTAGGGTTAGGGTTAGGGGTATTGAGAGGGTGAGGGTGAGGGTTAGGGTTAAGGTTAGTGTGAGGGTTAGGTTTAGGGTGAGGGTTAGGTTTAGGTTGAGGGTTAGGTTAAGGGTAAGGTTTACGGTGAGGGTTAGGGTTAGGGTTAGGGTTAGGGTGAGGGTCAGGGTGAGGTTTAGGGTCAGGTAGAGGGTTAGGGTTAGGCTGAGATGTAGGGTTAAGTTGATGTTTATTGTGAGGGTGAGGGTGAGGGTGAAGGTTAGGGTTAGGGTGATGTTTAGGGTGAGGTTTAGGGTTAGGGTAAGGTTTAGGGTTCGGGTGAGTGATGGTTAGGGTGTGGGTGAGGGTTTGGGTTAGGTTGAGTGTTAGGGTGACGGTGAGTGTTACAGTGAGGTTGAGGGTTAGGGTTAGGTTTAGGGTGAGGGTTAGGTTTAGGGTGAGGGTTCGGATGAGGGTTAGCGTGAGGGGTAGGTTTAGGGTTAGGGTGAGGGTTAGGTTTAGGCTGAGGGTTAGAGTTAGGTTTAGGGTGAGGTAAGGGTTATGGTGAGGGTTAAGTTGAGGGTGTGGGTGAGGGTTTTGTTTAGGTAAGGGTTAGGGTTAGAGTTAGGGTGAGGATTAGGGGAGGGTGAAGGTTAAGTTGAGGGGTAGGGTTAGGATGAGGCTTAGGGTTAGGGTTAGGGTGAGGGTTAGCGTTAGAGTGATGTTTAGTATGAGGGTGAGGGTTAATGTTAGGGTTAGCGTTAGGGAAAGTTTAGGGTTAGGGTTAGGGTGAGGGTTAGGGTGAGAGGTAAGTTTAGGGTTAGGGTGAAGGTTAGGGTTAGAGTTAGGGTTTGGTTTAGAGGGTTACGGTTAGGTTGATGTTTAGGGTGAGGGTGAGGGTTAGGATGAGGGTGAGGTTGAGGTTTAGGTTGAGGGTGAAGGTGAGGGTTACGGTTAAGGTTTGGGTTTGGGTGAGTGTGAGGGTTAGGGTTAGGATGATCATTAGGGTTATTGTTTGGGTTAGGGTTAGGGTGAGGGTGAGGGTTAGGGTTAGGGAAAGGATGAGGGTAAGGGTTAGGGTGAGGGTTAAGGTGAGGATAAGGTTTAGGGTTAGGGTTAGGGTGAGTGTTAGCGTGAGGGTCAGAGTGAGGGTTACGGTTAGGGTTAGGGTTAGGGTTAGGGTTAGGCTTAGGGTCAGGGTTAGGGTTAGGGTTAGGGTTAGGTTCAGGGTCAGGGTCAGGGTCAGGGTCAGGGTCAGGGTCAGGGTCAGGGTCAGGGTCAGGGTCAGGGTTAGGGTCAGGGTTAGGGTTAGGGTTAGGGTTAGGGTTAGGGTTAGGGTTAGGGTCAGGGTTAGGGTTAGGGTTAGGGTTAGGGTTAGGGTTAGGGTTAGGGTTAGGGTTAGGGTTAGGGTTAGGGTTAGGGTGAGGATAAGGGTTAGGGTGAGGGTTAGGGTGAGGATGAGGGTTAAGTTTAGGGTTAGGGTGAGGGTTAGGGTTTGGGTGATGTTTAGGGTGAGATTTAGGGTGAGGATGAGGGTTCGGGTGAGGGAGAGGCTTCAGGTGAGTTTGAGGGTTAGGGTGTGGGTGAGGATTAGGGTTAGGATGAGGGTGAAGGTTAGGTTTAGGGTTAGTGTGAGGTTGAGAGTTAGGGGTAGGGTTAGGGTTGGGGTTAGGGTTAGGGTTAGCGTTAATGTGAGGGTTAGGGAGAGGGGTAGGCGTAGGGTTAGGGTGAGGTTTAGGGTGAATGTGAGGGTTAAGGTGAGAGTGAGGTTAAGGGTTAGGGTTAGGGTTAGGGTGAGGGTGAGGGTCAGTGTTAAGATTAGGGTTAGGGTTAGGGGTATTGAGAGGGTGAGGGTGAGGGTTAGGGTTAAGGTTAATGTGAGGGTTAGGTTTAGGGTGAGGGTTAGGTTTAGGTTGAGGGTTAGGTTAAGGGTAAGGTTTACGGTGAGGGTTAGGGTTAGGGTTAGGGTTAGGGTGAGGGTCAGGGTGAGGTTTAGGGTCAGGTAGAGGGTTAGGGTTAGGCTGAGATGTAGGGTTAAGTTGATGTTTATTGTGAGGGTGAGGGTGAGGGTGAAGGTTAGGGTTAGGGTGATGTTTAGGGTGAGGTTTAGGGTTAGGGTAAGGTTTAGGGTTCGGGTGAGTGTGATGGTTAGGGTGTGGGTGAGGGTTTGGGTTAGGTTGAGTGTTAGGGTGACGGTGAGTGTTACAGTGAGGTTGAGGGTTAGGGTTAGGTTTAGGGTGAGGGTTAGGTTTAGGGTGAGGGTTCGGATGAGGGTTAGCGTGAGGGGTAGGTTTAGGGTTAGGGTGAGGGTTAGGTTTAGGCTGAGGGTTAGAGTTAGGTTTAGGGTGAGGTAAGGGTTATGGTGAGGGTTAAGTTGAGGGTGTGGGTGAGGGTTTTGTTTAGGTAAGGGTTAGGGTTAGAGTTAGGGTGAGGATTAGGGGAGGGTGAAGGTTAAGTTGAGGGGTAGGGTTAGGATGAGGCTTAGGGTTAGGGTTAGGGTGAGGGTTAGCGTTAGAGTGATGTTTAGTATGAGGGTGAGGGTTAATGTTAGGGTTAGCGTTAGGGAAAGTTTAGGGTTAGGGTTAGGGTGAGGGTTAGGGTGAGAGGTAAGTTTAGGGTTAGGGTGAAGGTTAGGGTTAGAGTTAGGGTTTGGTTTAGAGGGTTACGGTTAGGTTGATGTTTAGGGTGAGGGTGAGGGTTAGGATGAGGGTGAGGTTGAGGTTTAGGTTGAGGGTGAAGGTGAGGGTTACGGTTAAGGTTTGGGTTTGGGTGAGTGTGAGGGTTAGGGTTAGGATGATCATTAGGGTTATTGTTTGGGTTAGGGTTAGGGTGAGGGTGAGGGTTAGGGTTAGGGAAAGGATGAGGGTAAGGGTTAGGGTGAGGGTTAAGGTGAGGATAAGGTTTAGGGTTAGGGTTAGGGTGAGTGTTAGCGTGAGGGTCAGAGTGAGGGTTACGGTTAGGGTTAGGGTTAGGGTTAGGGTTAGGCTTAGGGTCAGGGTTAGGGTTAGGGTTAGGGTTAGGTTCAGGGTCAGGGTCAGGGTCAGGGTCAGGGTCAGGGTCAGGGTCAGGGTCAGGGTCAGGGTCAGGGTCAGGGTTAGGGTCAGGGTTAGGGTTAGGGTTAGGGTTAGGGTTAGGGTTAGGGTTAGGGTCAGGGTTAGGGTTAGGGTTAGGGTTAGGGTTAGGGTTAGGGTTAGGGTTAGGGTTAGGGTTAGGGTGAGGATAAGGGTTAGGGTGAGGGTTAGGGTGAGGATGAGGGTTAAGTTTAGGGTTAGGGTGAGGGTTAGGGTTTGGGTGATGTTTAGGGTGAGATTTAGGGTGAGGATGAGGGTTCGGGTGAGGGAGAGGCTTCAGGTGAGTTTGAGGGTTAGGGTGTGGGTGAGGATTAGGGTTAGGATGAGGGTGAAGGTTAGGTTTAGGGTTAGTGTGAGGTTGAGAGTTAGGGGTAGGGTTAGGGTTGGGGTTAGGGTTAGGGTTAGCGTTAATGTGAGGGTTAGGGAGAGGGGTAGGCGTAGGGTTAGGGTGAGGTTTAGGGTGAATGTGAGGGTTAAGGTGAGAGTGAGGTTAAGGGTTAGGGTTAGGGTTAGGGTGAGGGTGAGGGTCAGTGTTAAGATTAGGGTTAGGGTTAGGGGTATTGAGAGGGTGAGGGTGAGGGTTAGGGTTAAGGTTAATGTGAGGGTTAGGTTTAGGGTGAGGGTTAGGTTTAGGTTGAGGGTTAGGTTAAGGGTAAGGTTTACGGTGAGGGTTAGGGTTAGGGTTAGGGTTAGGGTGAGGGTCAGGGTGAGGTTTAGGGTCAGGTAGAGGGTTAGGGTTAGGCTGAGATGTAGGGTTAAGTTGATGTTTATTGTGAGGGTGAGGGTGAGGGTGAAGGTTAGGGTTAGGGTGATGTTTAGGGTGAGGTTTAGGGTTAGGGTAAGGTTTAGGGTTCGGGTGAGTGTGATGGTTAGGGTGTGGGTGAGGGTTTGGGTTAGGTTGAGTGTTAGGGTGACGGTGAGTGTTACAGTGAGGTTGAGGGTTAGGGTTAGGTTTAGGGTGAGGGTTAGGTTTAGGGTGAGGGTTCGGATGAGGGTTAGCGTGAGGGGTAGGTTTAGGGTTAGGGTGAGGGTTAGGTTTAGGCTGAGGGTTAGAGTTAGGTTTAGGGTGAGGTAAGGGTTATGGTGAGGGTTAAGTTGAGGGTGTGGGTGAGGGTTTTGTTTAGGTAAGGGTTAGGGTTAGAGTTAGGGTGAGGATTAGGGGAGGGTGAAGGTTAAGTTGAGGGGTAGGGTTAGGATGAGGCTTAGGGTTAGGGTTAGGGTGAGGGTTAGCGTTAGAGTGATGTTTAGTATGAGGGTGAGGGTTAATGTTAGGGTTAGCGTTAGGGAAAGTTTAGGGTTAGGGTTAGGGTGAGGGTTAGGGTGAGAGGTAAGTTTAGGGTTAGGGTGAAGGTTAGGGTTAGAGTTAGGGTTTGGTTTAGAGGGTTACGGTTAGGTTGATGTTTAGGGTGAGGGTGAGGGTTAGGATGAGGGTGAGGTTGAGGTTTAGGTTGAGGGTGAAGGTGAGGGTTACGGTTAAGGTTTGGGTTTGGGTGAGTGTGAGGGTTAGGGTTAGGATGATCATTAGGGTTATTGTTTGGGTTAGGGTTAGGGTGAGGGTGAGGGTTAGGGTTAGGGAAAGGATGAGGGTAAGGGTTAGGGTGAGGGTTAAGGTGAGGATAAGGTTTAGGGTTAGGGTTAGGGTGAGTGTTAGCGTGAGGGTCAGAGTGAGGGTTACGGTTAGGGTTAGGGTTAGGGTTAGGGTTAGGCTTAGGGTCAGGGTTAGGGTTAGGGTTAGGGTTAGGGTTAGGGTTAGGGTCAGGGTTAGGGTTAGGGTTAGGGTTAGATTCAGGGTCAGGGTCAGGGTCAGGGTCAGGGTCAGGGTCAGGGTCAGGGTCAGGGTCAGGGTCAGGGTTAGGGTCAGGGTTAGGGTTAGGGTTAGGGTTAGGGTTAGGGTTAGGGTTAGGGTCAGGGTTAGGGTTAGGGTTAGGGTTAGGGTTAGGGTTAGGGTTAGGGTTAGGGTTAGGGTTAGGGTTAGGGTTAGGGTGAGGATAAGGGTTAGGGTGAGGGTTAGGGTGAGGATGAGGGTTAAGTTTAGGGTTAGGGTGAGGGTTAGGGTTTGGGTGATGTTTAGGGTGAGATTTAGGGTGAGGATGAGGGTTCGGGTGAGGGAGAGGCTTCAGGTGAGTTTGAGGGTTAGGGTGTGGGTGAGGATTAGGGTTAGGATGAGGGTGAAGGTTAGGTTTAGGGTTAGTGTGAGGTTGAGAGTTAGGGGTAGGGTTAGGGTTGGGGTTAGGGTTAGGGTTAGCGTTAATGTGAGGGTTAGGGAGAGGGGTAGGCGTAGGGTTAGGGTGAGGTTTAGGGTGAATGTGAGGGTTAAGGTGAGAGTGAGGTTAAGGGTTAGGGTTAGGGTTAGGGTGAGGGTGAGGGTCAGTGTTAAGATTAGGGTTAGGGTTAGGGGTATTGAGAGGGTGAGGGTGAGGGTTAGGGTTAAGGTTAGTGTGAGGGTTAGGTTTAGGGTGAGGGTTAGGTTTAGGTTGAGGGTTAGGTTAAGGGTAAGGTTTACGGTGAGGGTTAGGGTTAGGGTTAGGGTTAGGGTGAGGGTCAGGGTGAGGTTTAGGGTCAGGTAGAGGGTTAGGGTTAGGCTGAGATGTAGGGTTAAGTTGATGTTTATTGTGAGGGTGAGGGTGAGGGTGAAGGTTAGGGTTAGGGTGATGTTTAGGGTGAGGTTTAGGGTTAGGGTAAGGTTTAGGGTTCGGGTGAGTGTGATGGTTAGGGTGTGGGTGAGGGTTTGGGTTAGGTTGAGTGTTAGGGTGACGGTGAGTGTTACAGTGAGGTTGAGGGTTAGGGTTAGGTTTAGGGTGAGGGTTAGGTTTAGGGTGAGGGTTCGGATGAGGGTTAGCGTGAGGGGTAGGTTTAGGGTTAGGGTGAGGGTTAGGTTTAGGCTGAGGGTTAGAGTTAGGTTTAGGGTGAGGTAAGGGTTATGGTGAGGGTTAAGTTGAGGGTGTGGGTGAGGGTTTTGTTTAGGTAAGGGTTAGGGTTAGAGTTAGGGTGAGGATTAGGGGAGGGTGAAGGTTAAGTTGAGGGGTAGGGTTAGGATGAGGCTTAGGGTTAGGGTTAGGGTGAGGGTTAGCGTTAGAGTGATGTTTAGTATGAGGGTGAGGGTTAATGTTAGGGTTAGCGTTAGGGAAAGTTTAGGGTTAGGGTTAGGGTGAGGGTTAGGGTGAGAGGTAAGTTTAGGGTTAGGGTGAAGGTTAGGGTTAGAGTTAGGGTTTGGTTTAGAGGGTTACGGTTAGGTTGATGTTTAGGGTGAGGGTGAGGGTTAGGATGAGGGTGAGGTTGAGGTTTAGGTTGAGGGTGAAGGTGAGGGTTACGGTTAAGGTTTGGGTTTGGGTGAGTGTGAGGGTTAGGGTTAGGATGATCATTAGGGTTATTGTTTGGGTTAGGGTTAGGGTGAGGGTGAGGGTTAGGGTTAGGGAAAGGATGAGGGTAAGGGTTAGGGTGAGGGTTAAGGTGAGGATAAGGTTTAGGGTTAGGGTTAGGGTGAGTGTTAGCGTGAGGGTCAGAGTGAGGGTTACGGTTAGGGTTAGGGTTAGGGTTAGGGTTAGGCTTAGGGTCAGGGTTAGGGTTAGGGTTAGGGTTAGGTTCAGGGTCAGGGTCAGGGTCAGGGTCAGGGTCAGGGTCAGGGTCAGGGTCAGGGTCAGGGTCAGGGTTAGGGTCAGGGTTAGGGTTAGGGTTAGGGTTAGGGTTAGGGTTAGGGTTAGGGTCAGGGTTAGGGTTAGGGTTAGGGTTAGGGTTAGGGTTAGGGTTAGGGTTAGGGTTAGGGTTAGGGTTAGGGCTAGGGTGAGGATAAGGGTTAGGGTGAGGGTTAGGGTGAGGATGAGGGTTAAGTTTAGGGTTAGGGTGAGGGTTAGGGTTTGGGTGATGTTTAGGGTGAGATTTAGGGTGAGGATGAGGGTTCGGGTGAGGGAGAGGCTTCAGGTGAGTTTGAGGGTTAGGGTATGGGTGAGGATTAGGGTTAGGATGAGGGTGAAGGTTAGGTTTAGGGTTAGTGTGAGGTTGAGAGTTAGGGGTAGGGTTAGGGTTGGGGTTAGGGTTAGGGTTAGCGTTAATGTGAGGGTTAGGGAGAGGGGTAGGCGTAGGGTTAGGGTGAGGTTTAGGGTGAATGTGAGGGTTAAGGTGAGAGTGAGGTTAAGGGTTAGGGTTAGGGTTAGGGTGAGGGTGAGGGTCAGTGTTAAGATTAGGGTTAGGGTTAGGGGTATTGAGAGGGTGAGGGTGAGGGTTAGGGTTAAGGTTAGTGTGAGGGTTAGGTTTAGGGTGAGGGTTAGGTTTAGGTTGAGGGTTAGGTTAAGGGTAAGGTTTACGGTGAGGGTTAGGGTTAGGGTTAGGGTTAGGGTGAGGGTCAGGGTGAGGTTTAGGGTCAGGTAGAGGGTTAGGGTTAGGCTGAGATGTAGGGTTAAGTTGATGTTTATTGTGAGGGTGAGGGTGAGGGTGAAGGTTAGGGTTAGGGTGATGTTTAGGGTGAGGTTTAGGGTTAGGGTAAGGTTTAGGGTTCGGGTGAGTGTGATGGTTAGGGTGTGGGTGAGGGTTTGGGTTAGGTTGAGTGTTAGGGTGACGGTGAGTGTTACAGTGAGGTTGAGGGTTAGGGTTAGGTTTAGGGTGAGGGTTAGGTTTAGGGTGAGGGTTCGGATGAGGGTTAGCGTGAGGGGTAGGTTTAGGGTTAGGGTGAGGGTTAGGTTTAGGCTGAGGGTTAGAGTTAGGTTTAGGGTGAGGTAAGGGTTATGGTGAGGGTTAAGTTGAGGGTGTGGGTGAGGGTTTTGTTTAGGTAAGGGTTAGGGTTAGAGTTAGGGTGAGGATTAGGGGAGGGTGAAGGTTAAGTTGAGGGGTAGGGTTAGGATGAGGCTTAGGGTTAGGGTTAGGGTGAGGGTTAGCGTTAGAGTGATGTTTAGTATGAGGGTGAGGGTTAATGTTAGGGTTAGCGTTAGGGAAAGTTTAGGGTTAGGGTTAGGGTGAGGGTTAGGGTGAGAGGTAAGTTTAGGGTTAGGGTGAAGGTTAGGGTTAGAGTTAGGGTTTGGTTTAGAGGGTTACGGTTAGGTTGATGTTTAGGGTGAGGGTGAGGGTTAGGATGAGGGTGAGGTTGAGGTTTAGGTTGAGGGTGAAGGTGAGGGTTACGGTTAAGGTTTGGGTTTGGGTGAGTGTGAGGGTTAGGGTTAGGATGATCATTAGGGTTATTGTTTGGGTTAGGGTTAGGGTGAGGGTGAGGGTTAGGGTTAGGGAAAGGATGAGGGTAAGGGTTAGGGTGAGGGTTAAGGTGAGGATAAGGTTTAGGGTTAGGGTTAGGGTGAGTGTTAGCGTGAGGGTCAGAGTGAGGGTTACGGTTAGGGTTAGGGTTAGGGTTAGGGTTAGGCTTAGGGTCAGGGTTAGGGTTAGGGTTAGGGTTAGGTTCAGGGTCAGGGTCAGGGTCAGGGTCAGGGTCAGGGTCAGGGTCAGGGTCAGGGTCAGGGTCAGGGTTAGGGTCAGGGTTAGGGTTAGGGTTAGGGTTAGGGTTAGGGTTAGGGTTAGGGTTAGGGTCAGGGTTAGGGTTAGGGTTAGGGTTAGGGTTAGGGTTAGGGTTAGGGTTAGGGTTAGGGTTAGGGTTAGGGCTAGGGTGAGGATAAGGGTTAGGGTGAGGGTTAGGGTGAGGATGAGGGTTAAGTTTAGGGTTAGGGTGAGGGTTAGGGTTTGGGTGATGTTTAGGGTGAGATTTAGGGTGAGGATGAGGGTTCGGGTGAGGGAGAGGCTTCAGGTGAGTTTGAGGGTTAGGGTATGGGTGAGGATTAGGGTTAGGATGAGGGTGAAGGTTAGGTTTAGGGTTAGTGTGAGGTTGAGAGTTAGGGGTAGGGTTAGGGTTGGGGTTAGGGTTAGGGTTAGCGTTAATGTGAGGGTTAGGGAGAGGGGTAGGCGTAGGGTTAGGGTGAGGTTTAGGGTGAATGTGAGGGTTAAGGTGAGAGTGAGGTTAAGGGTTAGGGTTAGGGTTAGGGTGAGGGTGAGGGTCAGTGTTAAGATTAGGGTTAGGGTTAGGGGTATTGAGAGGGTGAGGGTGAGGGTTAGGGTTAAGGTTAGTGTGAGGGTTAGGTTTAGGGTGAGGGTTAGGTTTAGGTTGAGGGTTAGGTTAAGGGTAAGGTTTACGGTGAGGGTTAGGGTTAGGGTTAGGGTTAGGGTGAGGGTCAGGGTGAGGTTTAGGGTCAGGTAGAGGGTTAGGGTTAGGCTGAGATGTAGGGTTAAGTTGATGTTTATTGTGAGGGTGAGGGTGAGGGTGAAGGTTAGGGTTAGGGTGATGTTTAGGGTGAGGTTTAGGGTTAGGGTAAGGTTTAGGGTTCGGGTGAGTGTGATGGTTAGGGTGTGGGTGAGGGTTTGGGTTAGGTTGAGTGTTAGGGTGACGGTGAGTGTTACAGTGAGGTTGAGGGTTAGGGTTAGGTTTAGGGTGAGGGTTAGGTTTAGGGTGAGGGTTCGGATGAGGGTTAGCGTGAGGGGTAGGTTTAGGGTTAGGGTGAGGGTTAGGTTTAGGCTGAGGGTTAGAGTTAGGTTTAGGGTGAGGTAAGGGTTATGGTGAGGGTTAAGTTGAGGGTGTGGGTGAGGGTTTTGTTTAGGTAAGGGTTAGGGTTAGAGTTAGGGTGAGGATTAGGGGAGGGTGAAGGTTAAGTTGAGGGGTAGGGTTAGGATGAGGCTTAGGGTTAGGGTTAGGGTGAGGGTTAGCGTTAGAGTGATGTTTAGTATGAGGGTGAGGGTTAATGTTAGGGTTAGCGTTAGGGAAAGTTTAGGGTTAGGGTTAGGGTGAGGGTTAGGGTGAGAGGTAAGTTTAGGGTTAGGGTGAAGGTTAGGGTTAGAGTTAGGGTTTGGTTTAGAGGGTTACGGTTAGGTTGATGTTTAGGGTGAGGGTGAGGGTTAGGATGAGGGTGAGGTTGAGGTTTAGGTTGAGGGTGAAGGTGAGGGTTACGGTTAAGGTTTGGGTTTGGGTGAGTGTGAGGGTTAGGGTTAGGATGATCATTAGGGTTATTGTTTGGGTTAGGGTTAGGGTGAGGGTGAGGGTTAGGGTTAGGGAAAGGATGAGGGTAAGGGTTAGGGTGAGGGTTAAGGTGAGGATAAGGTTTAGGGTTAGGGTTAGGGTGAGTGTTAGCGTGAGGGTCAGAGTGAGGGTTACGGTTAGGGTTAGGGTTAGGGTTAGGGTTAGGCTTAGGGTCAGGGTTAGGGTTAGGGTTAGGGTTAGGGTTAGGGTTAGGGTTAGGGTTAGGGTCAGGGTTAGGGTTAGGGTTAGGGTTAGGTTCAGGGTCAGGGTCAGGGTCAGGGTCAGGGTCAGGGTCAGGGTCAGGGTCAGGGTCAGGGTCAGGGTCAGGGTTAGGGTCAGGGTTAGGGTTAGGGTTAGGGTTAGGGTTAGGGTTAGGGTTAGGGTTAGGGTCAGGGTTAGGGTTAGGGTTAGGGTTAGGGTGAGGATAAGGGTTAGGGTGAGGGTTAGGGTGAGGATGAGGGTTAAGTTTAGGGTTAGGGTGAGGGTTAGGGTTTGGGTGATGTTTAGGGTGAGATTTAGGGTGAGGATGAGGGTTCGGGTGAGGGAGAGGCTTCAGGTGAGTTTGAGGGTTAGGGTGTGGGTGAGGATTAGGGTTAGGATGAGGGTGAAGGTTAGGTTTAGGGTTAGTGTGAGGTTGAGAGTTAGGGGTAGGGTTAGGGTTGGGGTTAGGGTTAGGGTTAGCGTTAATGTGAGGGTTAGGGAGAGGGGTAGGCGTAGGGTTAGGGTGAGGTTTAGGGTGAATGTGAGGGTTAAGGTGAGAGTGAGGTTAAGGGTTAGGGTTAGGGTTAGGGTGAGGGTGAGGGTCAGTGTTAAGATTAGGGTTAGGGTTAGGGGTATTGAGAGGGTGAGGGTGAGGGTTAGGGTTAAGGTTAGTGTGAGGGTTAGGTTTAGGGTGAGGGTTAGGTTTAGGTTGAGGGTTAGGTTAAGGGTAAGGTTTACGGTGAGGGTTAGGGTTAGGGTTAGGGTTAGGGTGAGGGTCAGGGTGAGGTTTAGGGTCAGGTAGAGGGTTAGGGTTAGGCTGAGATGTAGGGTTAAGTTGATGTTTATTGTGAGGGTGAGGGTGAGGGTGAAGGTTAGGGTTAGGGTAATGTTTAGGGTGAGGTTTAGGGTTAGGGTAAGGTTTAGGGTTCGGGTGAGTGTGATGGTTAGGGTGTGGGTGAGGGTTTGGGTTAGGTTGAGTGTTAGGGTGACGGTGAGTGTTACAGTGAGGTTGAGGGTTAGGGTTAGGTTTAGGGTGAGGGTGAGGTTTAGGGTGAGGGTTCGGATGAGGGTTAGCGTGAGGGGTAGGTTTAGGGTTAGGGTGAGGGTTAGGTTTAGGCTGAGGGTTAGAGTTAGGTTTAGGGTGAGGTAAGGGTTATGGTGAGGGTTAAGTTGAGGGTGTGGGTGAGGGTTTTGTTTAGGTAAGGGTTAGGGTTAGAGTTAGGGTGAGGATTAGGGGAGGGTGAAGGTTAAGTTGAGGGGTAGGGTTAGGATGAGGCTTAGGGTTAGGGTTAGGGTGAGGGTTAGCGTTAGAGTGATGTTTAGTATGAGGGTGAGGGTTAATGTTAGGGTTAGCGTTAGGGAAAGTTTAGGGTTAGGGTTAGGGTGAGGGTTAGGGTGAGAGGTAAGTTTAGGGTTAGGGTGAAGGTTAGGGTTAGAGTTAGGGTTTGGTTTAGAGGGTTACGGTTAGGTTGATGTTTAGGGTGAGGGTGAGGGTTAGGATGAGGGTGAGGTTGAGGTTTAGGTTGAGGGTGAAGGTGAGGGTTATGGTTAAGGTTTGGGTTTGGGTGAGTGTGAGGGTTAGGGTTAGGATGATCATTAGGGTTATTGTTTGGGTTAGGGTTAGGGTGAGGGTGAGGGTTAGGGTTAGGGAAAGGATGAGGGTAAGGGTTAGGGTGAGGGTTAAGGTGAGGATAAGGTTTAGGGTTAGGGTTAGGGTGAGTGTTAGCGTGAGGGTCAGAGTGAGGGTTACGGTTAGGGTTAGGGTTAGGGTTAGGGTTAGGCTTAGGGTCAGGGTTAGGGTTAGGGTTAGGGTTAGGGTTAGGGTTAGGGTTAGGGTTAGGGTCAGGGTCAGGGTCAGGGTTAGGGTTAGGTTCAGGGTCAGGGTCAGGGTCAGGGTCAGGGTCAGGGTCAGGGTCAGGGTCAGGGTCAGGGTTAGGGTCAGGGTTAGGGTTAGGGTTAGGGTTAGGGTTAGGGTTAGGGTTAGGGTTAGGGTCAGGGTTAGGGTTAGGGTTAGGGTTAGGGTGAGGATAAGGGTTAGGGTGAGGGTTAGGGTGAGGATGAGGGTTAAGTTTAGGGTTAGGGTGAGGGTTAGGGTTTGGGTGATGTTTAGGGTGAGATTTAGGGTGAGGATGAGGGTTCGGGTGAGGGAGAGGCTTCAGGTGAGTTTGAGGGTTAGGGTGTGGGTGAGGATTAGGGTTAGGATGAGGGTGAAGGTTAGGTTTAGGGTTAGTGTGAGGTTGAGAGTTAGGGGTAGGGTTAGGGTTGGGGTTAGGGTTAGGGTTAGCGTTAATGTGAGGGTTAGGGAGAGGGGTAGGCGTAGGGTTAGGGTGAGGTTTAGGGTGAATGTGAGGGTTAAGGTGAGAGTGAGGTTAAGGGTTAGGGTTAGGGTTAGGGTGAGGGTGAGGGTCAGTGTTAAGATTAGGGTTAGGGTTAGGGGTATTGAGAGGGTGAGGGTGAGGGTTAGGGTTAAGGTTAGTGTGAGGGTTAGGTTTAGGGTGAGGGTTAGGTTTAGGTTGAGGGTTAGGTTAAGGGTAAGGTTTACGGTGAGGGTTAGGGTTAGGGTTAGGGTTAGGGTGAGGGTCAGGGTGAGGTTTAGGGTCAGGTAGAGGGTTAGGGTTAGGCTGAGATGTAGGGTTAAGTTGATGTTTATTGTGAGGGTGAGGGTGAGGGTGAAGGTTAGGGTTAGGGTGATGTTTAGGGTGAGGTTTAGGGTTAGGGTAAGGTTTAGGGTTCGGGTGAGTGATGGTTAGGGTGTGGGTGAGGGTTTGGGTTAGGTTGAGTGTTAGGGTGACGGTGAGTGTTACAGTGAGGTTGAGGGTTAGGGTTAGGTTTAGGGTGAGGGTTAGGTTTAGGGTGAGGGTTCGGATGAGGGTTAGCGTGAGGGGTAGGTTTAGGGTTAGGGTGAGGGTTAGGTTTAGGCTGAGGGTTAGAGTTAGGTTTAGGGTGAGGTAAGGGTTATGGTGAGGGTTAAGTTGAGGGTGTGGGTGAGGGTTTTGTTTAGGTAAGGGTTAGGGTTAGAGTTAGGGTGAGGATTAGGGGAGGGTGAAGGTTAAGTTGAGGGGTAGGGTTAGGATGAGGCTTAGGGTTAGGGTTAGGGTGAGGGTTAGCGTTAGAGTGATGTTTAGTATGAGGGTGAGGGTTAATGTTAGGGTTAGCGTTAGGGAAAGTTTAGGGTTAGGGTTAGGGTGAGGGTTAGGG
>NW_024871394.1:57500-60000 GCF_019054845.1 Dipodomys spectabilis | reverse complement strand
TGTGGGTGAGGGTTTGGGTTAGGTTGAGTGTTAGGGTGACGGTGAGTGTTACAGTGAGGTTGAGGGTTAGGGTTAGGTTTAGGGTGAGGGTTAGGTTTAGGGTGAGGGTTCGGATGAGGGTTAGCGTGAGGGGTAGGTTTAGGGTTAGGGTGAGGGTTAGGTTTAGGCTGAGGGTTAGAGTTAGGTTTAGGGTGAGGTAAGGGTTATGGTGAGGGTTAAGTTGAGGGTGTGGGTGAGGGTTTTGTTTAGGTAAGGGTTAGGGTTAGAGTTAGGGTGAGGATTAGGGGAGGGTGAAGGTTAAGTTGAGGGGTAGGGTTAGGATGAGGCTTAGGGTTAGGGTTAGGGTGAGGGTTAGCGTTAGAGTGATGTTTAGTATGAGGGTGAGGGTTAATGTTAGGGTTAGCGTTAGGGAAAGTTTAGGGTTAGGGTTAGGGTGAGGGTTAGGGTGAGAGGTAAGTTTAGGGTTAGGGTGAAGGTTAGGGTTAGAGTTAGGGTTTGGTTTAGAGGGTTACGGTTAGGTTGATGTTTAGGGTGAGGGTGAGGGTTAGGATGAGGGTGAGGTTGAGGTTTAGGTTGAGGGTGAAGGTGAGGGTTACGGTTAAGGTTTGGGTTTGGGTGAGTGTGAGGGTTAGGGTTAGGATGATCATTAGGGTTATTGTTTGGGTTAGGGTTAGGGTGAGGGTGAGGGTTAGGGTTAGGGAAAGGATGAGGGTAAGGGTTAGGGTGAGGGTTAAGGTGAGGATAAGGTTTAGGGTTAGGGTTAGGGTGAGTGTTAGCGTGAGGGTCAGAGTGAGGGTTACGGTTAGGGTTAGGGTTAGGGTTAGGGTTAGGCTTAGGGTCAGGGTTAGGGTTAGGGTTAGGGTTAGGGTTAGGGTTAGGGTTAGGGTTAGGGTCAGGGTTAGGGTTAGGGTTAGGGTTAGGTTCAGGGTCAGGGTCAGGGTCAGGGTCAGGGTCAGGGTCAGGGTCAGGGTCAGGGTCAGGGTCAGGGTTAGGGTCAGGGTTAGGGTTAGGGTTAGGGTTAGGGTTAGGGTTAGGGTTAGGGTTAGGGTCAGGGTTAGGGTTAGGGTTAGGGTTAGGGTGAGGATAAGGGTTAGGGTGAGGGTTAGGGTGAGGATGAGGGTTAAGTTTAGGGTTAGGGTGAGGGTTAGGGTTTGGGTGATGTTTAGGGTGAGATTTAGGGTGAGGATGAGGGTTCGGGTGAGGGAGAGGCTTCAGGTGAGTTTGAGGGTTAGGGTGTGGGTGAGGATTAGGGTTAGGATGAGGGTGAAGGTTAGGTTTAGGGTTAGTGTGAGGTTGAGAGTTAGGGGTAGGGTTAGGGTTGGGGTTAGGGTTAGGGTTAGCGTTAATGTGAGGGTTAGGGAGAGGGGTAGGCGTAGGGTTAGGGTGAGGTTTAGGGTGAATGTGAGGGTTAAGGTGAGAGTGAGGTTAAGGGTTAGGGTTAGGGTTAGGGTGAGGGTGAGGGTCAGTGTTAAGATTAGGGTTAGGGTTAGGGGTATTGAGAGGGTGAGGGTGAGGGTTAGGGTTAAGGTTAGTGTGAGGGTTAGGTTTAGGGTGAGGGTTAGGTTTAGGTTGAGGGTTAGGTTAAGGGTAAGGTTTACGGTGAGGGTTAGGGTTAGGGTTAGGGTTAGGGTGAGGGTCAGGGTGAGGTTTAGGGTCAGGTAGAGGGTTAGGGTTAGGCTGAGATGTAGGGTTAAGTTGATGTTTATTGTGAGGGTGAGGGTGAGGGTGAAGGTTAGGGTTAGGGTGATGTTTAGGGTGAGGTTTAGGGTTAGGGTAAGGTTTAGGGTTCGGGTGAGTGTGATGGTTAGGGTGTGGGTGAGGGTTTGGGTTAGGTTGAGTGTTAGGGTGACGGTGAGTGTTACAGTGAGGTTGAGGGTTAGGGTTAGGTTTAGGGTGAGGGTTAGGTTTAGGGTGAGGGTTCGGATGAGGGTTAGCGTGAGGGGTAGGTTTAGGGTTAGGGTGAGGGTTAGGTTTAGGCTGAGGGTTAGAGTTAGGTTTAGGGTGAGGTAAGGGTTATGGTGAGGGTTAAGTTGAGGGTGTGGGTGAGGGTTTTGTTTAGGTAAGGGTTAGGGTTAGAGTTAGGGTGAGGATTAGGGGAGGGTGAAGGTTAAGTTGAGGGGTAGGGTTAGGATGAGGCTTAGGGTTAGGGTTAGGGTGAGGGTTAGCGTTAGAGTGATGTTTAGTATGAGGGTGAGGGTTAATGTTAGGGTTAGCGTTAGGGAAAGTTTAGGGTTAGGGTTAGGGTGAGGGTTAGGGTGAGAGGTAAGTTTAGGGTTAGGGTGAAGGTTAGGGTTAGAGTTAGGGTTTGGTTTAGAGGGTTACGGTTAGGTTGATGTTTAGGGTGAGGGTGAGGGTTAGGATGAGGGTGAGGTTGAGGTTTAGGTTGAGGGTGAAGGTGAGGGTTACGGTTAAGGTTTGGGTTTGGGTGAGTGTGAGGGTTAGGGTTAGGATGATCATTAGGGTTATTGTTTGGGTTAGGGTTAGGGTGAGGGTGAGGGTT
>NW_024871394.1:45000-55000 GCF_019054845.1 Dipodomys spectabilis | reverse complement strand
AGGGTTAGGGTTAGGGTTAGGGTGAGGGTGAGGGTCAGTGTTAAGATTAGGGTTAGGGTTAGGGGTATTGAGAGGGTGAGGGTGAGGGTTAGGGTTAAGGTTAGTGTGAGGGTTAGGTTTAGGGTGAGGGTTAGGTTTAGGTTGAGGGTTAGGTTAAGGGTAAGGTTTACGGTGAGGGTTAGGGTTAGGGTTAGGGTTAGGGTGAGGGTCAGGGTGAGGTTTAGGGTCAGGTAGAGGGTTAGGGTTAGGCTGAGATGTAGGGTTAAGTTGATGTTTATTGTGAGGGTGAGGGTGAGGGTGAAGGTTAGGGTTAGGTGATGTTTAGGGTGAGGTTTAGGGTTAGGGTAAGGTTTAGGGTTCGGGTGAGTGTGATGGTTAGGGTGTGGGTGAGGGTTTGGGTTAGGTTGAGTGTTAGGGTGACGGTGAGTGTTACAGTGAGGTTGAGGGTTAGGGTTAGGTTTAGGGTGAGGGTTAGGTTTAGGGTGAGGGTTCGGATGAGGGTTAGCGTGAGGGGTAGGTTTAGGGTTAGGGTGAGGGTTAGGTTTAGGCTGAGGGTTAGAGTTAGGTTTAGGGTGAGGTAAGGGTTATGGTGAGGGTTAAGTTGAGGGTGTGGGTGAGGGTTTTGTTTAGGTAAGGGTTAGGGTTAGAGTTAGGGTGAGGATTAGGGGAGGGTGAAGGTTAAGTTGAGGGGTAGGGTTAGGATGAGGCTTAGGGTTAGGGTTAGGGTGAGGGTTAGCGTTAGAGTGATGTTTAGTATGAGGGTGAGGGTTAATGTTAGGGTTAGCGTTAGGGAAAGTTTAGGGTTAGGGTTAGGGTGAGGGTTAGGGTGAGAGGTAAGTTTAGGGTTAGGGTGAAGGTTAGGGTTAGAGTTAGGGTTTGGTTTAGAGGGTTACGGTTAGGTTGATGTTTAGGGTGAGGGTGAGGGTTAGGATGAGGGTGAGGTTGAGGTTTAGGTTGAGGGTGAAGGTGAGGGTTACGGTTAAGGTTTGGGTTTGGGTGAGTGTGAGGGTTAGGGTTAGGATGATCATTAGGGTTATTGTTTGGGTTAGGGTTAGGGTGAGGGTGAGGGTTAGGGTTAGGGAAAGGATGAGGGTAAGGGTTAGGGTGAGGGTTAAGGTGAGGATAAGGTTTAGGGTTAGGGTTAGGGTGAGTGTTAGCGTGAGGGTCAGAGTGAGGGTTACGGTTAGGGTTAGGGTTAGGGTTAGGGTTAGGCTTAGGGTCAGGGTTAGGGTTAGGGTTAGGGTTAGGGTTAGGGTTAGGGTTAGGGTTAGGGTCAGGGTTAGGGTTAGGGTCAGGGTCAGGGTCAGGGTCAGGGTCAGGGTCAGGGTCAGGGTCAGGGTCAGGGTCAGGGTCAGGGTCAGGGTCAGGGTCAGGGTTAGGGTTAGGGTTAGGGTTAGGGTTAGGGTTAGGGTCAGGGTTAGGGTTAGGGTTAGGGTTAGGGTGAGGATAAGGGTTAGGGTGAGGGTTAGGGTGAGGATGAGGGTTAAGTTTAGGGTTAGGGTGAGGGTTAGGGTTTGGGTGATGTTTAGGGTGAGATTTAGGGTGAGGATGAGGGTTCGGGTGAGGGAGAGGCTTCAGGTGAGTTTGAGGGTTAGGGTGTGGGTGAGGATTAGGGTTAGGATGAGGGTGAAGGTTAGGTTTAGGGTTAGTGTGAGGTTGAGAGTTAGGGGTAGGGTTAGGGTTGGGGTTAGGGTTAGGGTTAGCGTTAATGTGAGGGTTAGGGAGAGGGGTAGGCGTAGGGTTAGGGTGAGGTTTAGGGTGAATGTGAGGGTTAAGGTGAGAGTGAGGTTAAGGGTTAGGGTTAGGGTTAGGGTGAGGGTGAGGGTCAGTGTTAAGATTAGGGTTAGGGTTAGGGGTATTGAGAGGGTGAGGGTGAGGGTTAGGGTTAAGGTTAGTGTGAGGGTTAGGTTTAGGGTGAGGGTTAGGTTTAGGTTGAGGGTTAGGTTAAGGGTAAGGTTTACGGTGAGGGTTAGGGTTAGGGTTAGGGTTAGGGTGAGGGTCAGGGTGAGGTTTAGGGTCAGGTAGAGGGTTAGGGTTAGGCTGAGATGTAGGGTTAAGTTGATGTTTATTGTGAGGGTGAGGGTGAGGGTGAAGGTTAGGGTTAGGGTGATGTTTAGGGTGAGGTTTAGGGTTAGGGTAAGGTTTAGGGTTCGGGTGAGTGTGATGGTTAGGGTGTGGGTGAGGGTTTGGGTTAGGTTGAGTGTTAGGGTGACGGTGAGTGTTACAGTGAGGTTGAGGGTTAGGGTTAGGTTTAGGGTGAGGGTTAGGTTTAGGGTGAGGGTTCGGATGAGGGTTAGCGTGAGGGGTAGGTTTAGGGTTAGGGTGAGGGTTAGGTTTAGGCTGAGGGTTAGAGTTAGGTTTAGGGTGAGGTAAGGGTTATGGTGAGGGTTAAGTTGAGGGTGTGGGTGAGGGTTTTGTTTAGGTAAGGGTTAGGGTTAGAGTTAGGGTGAGGATTAGGGGAGGGTGAAGGTTAAGTTGAGGGGTAGGGTTAGGATGAGGCTTAGGGTTAGGGTTAGGGTGAGGGTTAGCGTTAGAGTGATGTTTAGTATGAGGGTGAGGGTTAATGTTAGGGTTAGCGTTAGGGAAAGTTTAGGGTTAGGGTTAGGGTGAGGGTTAGGGTGAGAGGTAAGTTTAGGGTTAGGGTGAAGGTTAGGGTTAGAGTTAGGGTTTGGTTTAGAGGGTTACGGTTAGGTTGATGTTTAGGGTGAGGGTGAGGGTTAGGATGAGGGTGAGGTTGAGGTTTAGGTTGAGGGTGAAGGTGAGGGTTACGGTTAAGGTTTGGGTTTGGGTGAGTGTGAGGGTTAGGGTTAGGATGATCATTAGGGTTATTGTTTGGGTTAGGGTTAGGGTGAGGGTGAGGGTTAGGGTTAGGGAAAGGATGAGGGTAAGGGTTAGGGTGAGGGTTAAGGTGAGGATAAGGTTTAGGGTTAGGGTTAGGGTGAGTGTTAGCGTGAGGGTCAGAGTGAGGGTTACGGTTAGGGTTAGGGTTACGGTTAGGGTTAGGCTTAGGGTCAGGGTTAGGGTTAGGGTTAGGGTTAGGGTTAGGGTTAGGGTTAGGGTTAGGGTCAGGGTTAGGGTTAGGGTCAGGGTCAGGGTCAGGGTCAGGGTCAGGGTCAGGGTCAGGGTCAGGGTTAGGGTCAGGGTTAGGGTTAGGGTTAGGGTTAGGGTTAGGGTTAGGGTTAGGGTTAGGGTCAGGGTTAGGGTTAGGGTTAGGGTTAGGGTTAGGGTTAGGGTTAGGGTTAGGGTTAGGGTTAGGGTTAGGGTTAGGGTTAGGGTGAGGATAAGGGTTAGGGTGAGGGTTAGGGTGAGGATGAGGGTTAAGTTTAGGGTTAGGGTGAGGGTTAGGGTTTGGGTGATGTTTAGGGTGAGATTTAGGGTGAGGATGAGGGTTCGGGTGAGGGAGAGGCTTCAGGTGAGTTTGAGGGTTAGGGTGTGGGTGAGGATTAGGGTTAGGATGAGGGTGAAGGTTAGGTTTAGGGTTAGTGTGAGGTTGAGAGTTAGGGGTAGGGTTAGGGTTGGGGTTAGGGTTAGGGTTAGCGTTAATGTGAGGGTTAGGGAGAGGGGTAGGCGTAGGGTTAGGGTGAGGTTTAGGGTGAATGTGAGGGTTAAGGTGAGAGTGAGGTTAAGGGTTAGGGTTAGGGTTAGGGTGAGGGTGAGGGTCAGTGTTAAGATTAGGGTTAGGGTTAGGGGTATTGAGAGGGTGAGGGTGAGGGTTAGGGTTAAGGTTAGTGTGAGGGTTAGGTTTAGGGTGAGGGTTAGGTTTAGGTTGAGGGTTAGGTTAAGGGTAAGGTTTACGGTGAGGGTTAGGGTTAGGGTTAGGGTTAGGGTGAGGGTCAGGGTGAGGTTTAGGGTCAGGTAGAGGGTTAGGGTTAGGCTGAGATGTAGGGTTAAGTTGATGTTTATTGTGAGGGTGAGGGTGAGGGTGAAGGTTAGGGTTAGGGTGATGTTTAGGGTGAGGTTTAGGGTTAGGGTAAGGTTTAGGGTTCGGGTGAGTGTGATGGTTAGGGTGTGGGTGAGGGTTTGGGTTAGGTTGAGTGTTAGGGTGACGGTGAGTGTTACAGTGAGGTTGAGGGTTAGGGTTAGGTTTAGGGTGAGGGTTAGGTTTAGGGTGAGGGTTCGGATGAGGGTTAGCGTGAGGGGTAGGTTTAGGGTTAGGGTGAGGGTTAGGTTTAGGCTGAGGGTTAGAGTTAGGTTTAGGGTGAGGTAAGGGTTATGGTGAGGGTTAAGTTGAGGGTGTGGGTGAGGGTTTTGTTTAGGTAAGGGTTAGGGTTAGAGTTAGGGTGAGGATTAGGGGAGGGTGAAGGTTAAGTTGAGGGGTAGGGTTAGGATGAGGCTTAGGGTTAGGGTTAGGGTGAGGGTTAGCGTTAGAGTGATGTTTAGTATGAGGGTGAGGGTTAATGTTAGGGTTAGCGTTAGGGAAAGTTTAGGGTTAGGGTTAGGGTGAGGGTTAGGGTGAGAGGTAAGTTTAGGGTTAGGGTGAAGGTTAGGGTTAGAGTTAGGGTTTGGTTTAGAGGGTTACGGTTAGGTTGATGTTTAGGGTGAGGGTGAGGGTTAGGATGAGGGTGAGGTTGAGGTTTAGGTTGAGGGTGAAGGTGAGGGTTACGGTTAAGGTTTGGGTTTGGGTGAGTGTGAGGGTTAGGGTTAGGATGATCATTAGGGTTATTGTTTGGGTTAGGGTTAGGGTGAGGGTGAGGGTTAGGGTTAGGGAAAGGATGAGGGTAAGGGTTAGGGTGAGGGTTAAGGTGAGGATAAGGTTTAGGGTTAGGGTTAGGGTGAGTGTTAGCGTGAGGGTCAGAGTGAGGGTTACGGTTAGGGTTAGGGTTAGGGTTAGGGTTAGGGTTAGGGTCAGGGTTAGGGTTAGGGTTAGGGTTAGGGTTAGGGTTAGGGTTAGGGTTAGGGTCAGGGTTAGGGTTAGGGTTAGGGTTAGGGTTAGGGTGAGGATAAGGGTTAGGGTGAGGGTTAGGGTGAGGATGAGGGTTAAGTTTAGGGTTAGGGTGAGGGTTAGGGTTTGGGTGATGTTTAGGGTGAGATTTAGGGTGAGGATGAGGGTTCGGGTGAGGGAGAGGCTTCAGGTGAGTTTGAGGGTTAGGGTGTGGGTGAGGATTAGGGTTAGGATGAGGGTGAAGGTTAGGTTTAGGGTTAGTGTGAGGTTGAGAGTTAGGGGTAGGGTTAGGGTTGGGGTTAGGGTTAGGGTTAGCGTTAATGTGAGGGTTAGGGAGAGGGGTAGGCGTAGGGTTAGGGTGAGGTTTAGGGTGAATGTGAGGGTTAAGGTGAGAGTGAGGTTAAGGGTTAGGGTTAGGGTTAGGGTGAGGGTGAGGGTCAGTGTTAAGATTAGGGTTAGGGTTAGGGGTATTGAGAGGGTGAGGGTGAGGGTTAGGGTTAAGGTTAGTGTGAGGGTTAGGTTTAGGGTGAGGGTTAGGTTTAGGTTGAGGGTTAGGTTAAGGGTAAGGTTTACGGTGAGGGTTAGGGTTAGGGTTAGGGTTAGGGTGAGGGTCAGGGTGAGGTTTAGGGTCAGGTAGAGGGTTAGGGTTAGGCTGAGATGTAGGGTTAAGTTGATGTTTATTGTGAGGGTGAGGGTGAGGGTGAAGGTTAGGGTTAGGGTGATGTTTAGGGTGAGGTTTAGGGTTAGGGTAAGGTTTAGGGTTCGGGTGAGTGTGATGGTTAGGGTGTGGGTGAGGGTTTGGGTTAGGTTGAGTGTTAGGGTGACGGTGAGTGTTACAGTGAGGTTGAGGGTTAGGGTTAGGTTTAGGGTGAGGGTTAGGTTTAGGGTGAGGGTTCGGATGAGGGTTAGCGTGAGGGGTAGGTTTAGGGTTAGGGTGAGGGTTAGGTTTAGGCTGAGGGTTAGAGTTAGGTTTAGGGTGAGGTAAGGGTTATGGTGAGGGTTAAGTTGAGGGTGTGGGTGAGGGTTTTGTTTAGGTAAGGGTTAGGGTTAGAGTTAGGGTGAGGATTAGGGGAGGGTGAAGGTTAAGTTGAGGGGTAGGGTTAGGATGAGGCTTAGGGTTAGGGTTAGGGTGAGGGTTAGCGTTAGAGTGATGTTTAGTATGAGGGTGAGGGTTAATGTTAGGGTTAGCGTTAGGGAAAGTTTAGGGTTAGGGTTAGGGTGAGGGTTAGGGTGAGAGGTAAGTTTAGGGTTAGGGTGAAGGTTAGGGTTAGAGTTAGGGTTTGGTTTAGAGGGTTACGGTTAGGTTGATGTTTAGGGTGAGGGTGAGGGTTAGGATGAGGGTGAGGTTGAGGTTTAGGTTGAGGGTGAAGGTGAGGGTTACGGTTAAGGTTTGGGTTTGGGTGAGTGTGAGGGTTAGGGTTAGGATGATCATTAGGGTTATTGTTTGGGTTAGGGTTAGGGTGAGGGTGAGGGTTAGGGTTAGGGAAAGGATGAGGGTAAGGGTTAGGGTGAGGGTTAAGGTGAGGATAAGGTTTAGGGTTAGGGTTAGGGTGAGTGTTAGCGTGAGGGTCAGAGTGAGGGTTACGGTTAGGGTTAGGGTTAGGGTTAGGGTTAGGCTTAGGGTCAGGGTTAGGGTTAGGGTTAGGGTTAGGTTCAGGGTCAGGGTCAGGGTCAGGGTCAGGGTCAGGGTTAGGGTTAGGGTTAGGGTTAGGTTCAGGGTCAGGGTCAGGGTCAGGGTCAGGGTCAGGGTCAGGGTCAGGGTCAGGGTCAGGGTCAGGGTCAGGGTTAGGGTCAGGGTTAGGGTTAGGGTTAGGGTTAGGGTTAGGGTTAGGGTTAGGGTCAGGGTTAGGGTTAGGGTTAGGGTTAGGGTGAGGATAAGGGTTAGGGTGAGGGTTAGGGTGAGGATGAGGGTTAAGTTTAGGGTTAGGGTGAGGGTTAGGGTTTGGGTGATGTTTAGGGTGAGATTTAGGGTGAGGATGAGGGTTCGGGTGAGGGAGAGGCTTCAGGTGAGTTTGAGGGTTAGGGTGTGGGTGAGGATTAGGGTTAGGATGAGGGTGAAGGTTAGGTTTAGGGTTAGTGTGAGGTTGAGAGTTAGGGGTAGGGTTAGGGTTGGGGTTAGGGTTAGGGTTAGCGTTAATGTGAGGGTTAGGGAGAGGGGTAGGCGTAGGGTTAGGGTGAGGTTTAGGGTGAATGTGAGGGTTAAGGTGAGAGTGAGGTTAAGGGTTAGGGTTAGGGTTAGGGTGAGGGTGAGGGTCAGTGTTAAGATTAGGGTTAGGGTTAGGGGTATTGAGAGGGTGAGGGTGAGGGTTAGGGTTAAGGTTAGTGTGAGGGTTAGGTTTAGGGTGAGGGTTAGGTTTAGGTTGAGGGTTAGGTTAAGGGTAAGGTTTACGGTGAGGGTTAGGGTTAGGGTTAGGGTTAGGGTGAGGGTCAGGGTGAGGTTTAGGGTCAGGTAGAGGGTTAGGGTTAGGCTGAGATGTAGGGTTAAGTTGATGTTTATTGTGAGGGTGAGGGTGAGGGTGAAGGTTAGGGTTAGGGTGATGTTTAGGGTGAGGTTTAGGGTTAGGGTAAGGTTTAGGGTTCGGGTGAGTGTGATGGTTAGGGTGTGGGTGAGGGTTTGGGTTAGGTTGAGTGTTAGGGTGACGGTGAGTGTTACAGTGAGGTTGAGGGTTAGGGTTAGGTTTAGGGTGAGGGTTAGGTTTAGGGTGAGGGTTCGGATGAGGGTTAGCGTGAGGGGTAGGTTTAGGGTTAGGGTGAGGGTTAGGTTTAGGCTGAGGGTTAGAGTTAGGTTTAGGGTGAGGTAAGGGTTATGGTGAGGGTTAAGTTGAGGGTGTGGGTGAGGGTTTTGTTTAGGTAAGGGTTAGGGTTAGAGTTAGGGTGAGGATTAGGGGAGGGTGAAGGTTAAGTTGAGGGGTAGGGTTAGGATGAGGCTTAGGGTTAGGGTTAGGGTGAGGGTTAGCGTTAGAGTGATGTTTAGTATGAGGGTGAGGGTTAATGTTAGGGTTAGCGTTAGGGAAAGTTTAGGGTTAGGGTTAGGGTGAGGGTTAGGGTGAGAGGTAAGTTTAGGGTTAGGGTGAAGGTTAGGGTTAGAGTTAGGGTTTGGTTTAGAGGGTTACGGTTAGGTTGATGTTTAGGGTGAGGGTGAGGGTTAGGATGAGGGTGAGGTTGAGGTTTAGGTTGAGGGTGAAGGTGAGGGTTACGGTTAAGGTTTGGGTTTGGGTGAGTGTGAGGGTTAGGGTTAGGATGATCATTAGGGTTATTGTTTGGGTTAGGGTTAGGGTGAGGGTGAGGGTTAGGGTTAGGGAAAGGATGAGGGTAAGGGTTAGGGTGAGGGTTAAGGTGAGGATAAGGTTTAGGGTTAGGGTTAGGGTGAGTGTTAGCGTGAGGGTCAGAGTGAGGGTTACGGTTAGGGTTAGGGTTAGGGTTAGGGTTAGGCTTAGGGTCAGGGTTAGGGTTAGGGTTAGGGTTAGGTTCAGGGTCAGGGTCAGGGTCAGGGTCAGGGTCAGGGTCAGGGTCAGGGTCAGGGTCAGGGTCAGGGTCAGGGTTAGGGTCAGGGTTAGGGTTAGGGTTAGGGTTAGGGTTAGGGTTAGGGTTAGGGTTAGGGTCAGGGTTAGGGTTAGGGTTAGGGTTAGGGTTAGGGTTAGGGTTAGGGTTAGGGTTAGGGTTAGGGTTAGGGTTAGGGTTAGGGTTAGGGTGAGGATAAGGGTTAGGGTGAGGGTTAGGGTGAGGATGAGGGTTAAGTTTAGGGTTAGGGTGAGGGTTAGGGTTTGGGTGATGTTTAGGGTGAGATTTAGGGTGAGGATGAGGGTTCGGGTGAGGGAGAGGCTTCAGGTGAGTTTGAGGGTTAGGGTGTGGGTGAGGATTAGGGTTAGGATGAGGGTGAAGGTTAGGTTTAGGGTTAGTGTGAGGTTGAGAGTTAGGGGTAGGGTTAGGGTTGGGGTTAGGGTTAGGGTTAGCGTTAATGTGAGGGTTAGGGAGAGGGGTAGGCGTAGGGTTAGGGTGAGGTTTAGGGTGAATGTGAGGGTTAAGGTGAGAGTGAGGTTAAGGGTTAGGGTTAGGGTTAGGGTGAGGGTGAGGGTCAGTGTTAAGATTAGGGTTAGGGTTAGGGGTATTGAGAGGGTGAGGGTGAGGGTTAGGGTTAAGGTTAGTGTGAGGGTTAGGTTTAGGGTGAGGGTTAGGTTTAGGTTGAGGGTTAGGTTAAGGGTAAGGTTTACGGTGAGGGTTAGGGTTAGGGTTAGGGTTAGGGTGAGGGTCAGGGTGAGGTTTAGGGTCAGGTAGAGGGTTAGGGTTAGGCTGAGATGTAGGGTTAAGTTGATGTTTATTGTGAGGGTGAGGGTGAGGGTGAAGGTTAGGGTTAGGGTGATGTTTAGGGTGAGGTTTAGGGTTAGGGTAAGGTTTAGGGTTCGGGTGAGTGTGATGGTTAGGGTGTGGGTGAGGGTTTGGGTTAGGTTGAGTGTTAGGGTGACGGTGAGTGTTACAGTGAGGTTGAGGGTTAGGGTTAGGTTTAGGGTGAGGGTTAGGTTTAGGGTGAGGGTTCGGATGAGGGTTAGCGTGAGGGGTAGGTTTAGGGTTAGGGTGAGGGTTAGGTTTAGGCTGAGGGTTAGAGTTAGGTTTAGGGTGAGGTAAGGGTTATGGTGAGGGTTAAGTTGAGGGTGTGGGTGAGGGTTTTGTTTAGGTAAGGGTTAGGGTTAGAGTTAGGGTGAGGATTAGGGGAGGGTGAAGGTTAAGTTGAGGGGTAGGGTTAGGATGAGGCTTAGGGTTAGGGTTAGGGTGAGGGTTAGCGTTAGAGTGATGTTTAGTATGAGGGTGAGGGTTAATGTTAGGGTTAGCGTTAGGGAAAGTTTAGGGTTAGGGTTAGGGTGAGGGTTAGGGTGAGAGGTAAGTTTAGGGTTAGGGTGAAGGTTAGGGTTAGAGTTAGGGTTTGGTTTAGAGGGTTACGGTTAGGTTGATGTTTAGGGTGAGGGTGAGGGTTAGGATGAGGGTGAGGTTGAGGTTTAGGTTGAGGGTGAAGGTGAGGGTTACGGTTAAGGTTTGGGTTTGGGTGAGTGTGAGGGTTAGGGTTAGGATGATCATTAGGGTTATTGTTTGGGTTAGGGTTAGGGTGAGGGTGAGGGTTAGGGT
>NW_024871394.1:35000-42500 GCF_019054845.1 Dipodomys spectabilis | reverse complement strand
GAGGTTTAGGGTGAATGTGAGGGTTAAGGTGAGAGTGAGGTTAAGGGTTAGGGTTAGGGTTAGGGTGAGGGTGAGGGTCAGTGTTAAGATTAGGGTTAGGGTTAGGGGTATTGAGAGGGTGAGGGTGAGGGTTAGGGTTAAGGTTAGTGTGAGGGTTAGGTTTAGGGTGAGGGTTAGGTTTAGGTTGAGGGTTAGGTTAAGGGTAAGGTTTACGGTGAGGGTTAGGGTTAGGGTTAGGGTTAGGGTGAGGGTCAGGGTGAGGTTTAGGGTCAGGTAGAGGGTTAGGGTTAGGCTGAGATGTAGGGTTAAGTTGATGTTTATTGTGAGGGTGAGGGTGAGGGTGAAGGTTAGGGTTAGGGTGATGTTTAGGGTGAGGTTTAGGGTTAGGGTAAGGTTTAGGGTTCGGGTGAGTGTGATGGTTAGGGTGTGGGTGAGGGTTTGGGTTAGGTTGAGTGTTAGGGTGACGGTGAGTGTTACAGTGAGGTTGAGGGTTAGGGTTAGGTTTAGGGTGAGGGTTAGGTTTAGGGTGAGGGTTCGGATGAGGGTTAGCGTGAGGGGTAGGTTTAGGGTTAGGGTGAGGGTTAGGTTTAGGCTGAGGGTTAGAGTTAGGTTTAGGGTGAGGTAAGGGTTATGGTGAGGGTTAAGTTGAGGGTGTGGGTGAGGGTTTTGTTTAGGTAAGGGTTAGGGTTAGAGTTAGGGTGAGGATTAGGGGAGGGTGAAGGTTAAGTTGAGGGGTAGGGTTAGGATGAGGCTTAGGGTTAGGGTTAGGGTGAGGGTTAGCGTTAGAGTGATGTTTAGTATGAGGGTGAGGGTTAATGTTAGGGTTAGCGTTAGGGAAAGTTTAGGGTTAGGGTTAGGGTGAGGGTTAGGGTGAGAGGTAAGTTTAGGGTTAGGGTGAAGGTTAGGGTTAGAGTTAGGGTTTGGTTTAGAGGGTTACGGTTAGGTTGATGTTTAGGGTGAGGGTGAGGGTTAGGATGAGGGTGAGGTTGAGGTTTAGGTTGAGGGTGAAGGTGAGGGTTACGGTTAAGGTTTGGGTTTGGGTGAGTGTGAGGGTTAGGGTTAGGATGATCATTAGGGTTATTGTTTGGGTTAGGGTTAGGGTGAGGGTGAGGGTTAGGGTTAGGGAAAGGATGAGGGTAAGGGTTAGGGTGAGGGTTAAGGTGAGGATAAGGTTTAGGGTTAGGGTTAGGGTGAGTGTTAGCGTGAGGGTCAGAGTGAGGGTTACGGTTAGGGTTAGGGTTAGGGTTAGGGTTAGGCTTAGGGTCAGGGTTAGGGTTAGGGTTAGGGTTAGGTTCAGGGTCAGGGTCAGGGTCAGGGTCAGGGTCAGGGTCAGGGTCAGGGTCAGGGTCAGGGTCAGGGTCAGGGTTAGGGTCAGGGTTAGGGTTAGGGTTAGGGTTAGGGTTAGGGTTAGGGTTAGGGTTAGGGTCAGGGTTAGGGTTAGGGTTAGGGTTAGGGTTAGGGTTAGGGTTAGGGTTAGGGTTAGGGTTAGGGTGAGGATAAGGGTTAGGGTGAGGGTTAGGGTGAGGATGAGGGTTAAGTTTAGGGTTAGGGTGAGGGTTAGGGTTTGGGTGATGTTTAGGGTGAGATTTAGGGTGAGGATGAGGGTTCGGGTGAGGGAGAGGCTTCAGGTGAGTTTGAGGGTTAGGGTGTGGGTGAGGATTAGGGTTAGGATGAGGGTTAGGGTTAGGGTTAGGGTTAGGGTTAGGGTTAGGGTTAGGGTTAGGGTTAGGTTCAGGGTCAGGGTCAGGGTCAGGGTCAGGGTCAGGGTCAGGGTCAGGGTCAGGGTCAGGGTCAGGGTTAGGGTCAGGGTTAGGGTTAGGGTTAGGGTTAGGGTTAGGGTTAGGGTTAGGGTTAGGGTCAGGGTTAGGGTTAGGGTTAGGGTTAGGGTTAGGGTTAGGGTTAGGGTTAGGGTTAGGGTTAGGGTTAGGGTTAGGGTTAGGGTGAGGATAAGGGTTAGGGTGAGGGTTAGGGTGAGGATGAGGGTTAAGTTTAGGGTTAGGGTGAGGGTTAGGGTTTGGGTGATGTTTAGGGTGAGATTTAGGGTGAGGATGAGGGTTCGGGTGAGGGAGAGGCTTCAGGTGAGTTTGAGGGTTAGGGTGTGGGTGAGGATTAGGGTTAGGATGAGGGTGAAGGTTAGGTTTAGGGTTAGTGTGAGGTTGAGAGTTAGGGGTAGGGTTAGGGTTGGGGTTAGGGTTAGGGTTAGCGTTAATGTGAGGGTTAGGGAGAGGGGTAGGCGTAGGGTTAGGGTGAGGTTTAGGGTGAATGTGAGGGTTAAGGTGAGAGTGAGGTTAAGGGTTAGGGTTAGGGTTAGGGTGAGGGTGAGGGTCAGTGTTAAGATTAGGGTTAGGGTTAGGGGTATTGAGAGGGTGAGGGTGAGGGTTAGGGTTAAGGTTAGTGTGAGGGTTAGGTTTAGGGTGAGGGTTAGGTTTAGGTTGAGGGTTAGGTTAAGGGTAAGGTTTACGGTGAGGGTTAGGGTTAGGGTTAGGGTTAGGGTGAGGGTCAGGGTGAGGTTTAGGGTCAGGTAGAGGGTTAGGGTTAGGCTGAGATGTAGGGTTAAGTTGATGTTTATTGTGAGGGTGAGGGTGAGGGTGAAGGTTAGGGTTAGGGTGATGTTTAGGGTGAGGTTTAGGGTTAGGGTAAGGTTTAGGGTTCGGGTGAGTGTGATGGTTAGGGTGTGGGTGAGGGTTTGGGTTAGGTTGAGTGTTAGGGTGACGGTGAGTGTTACAGTGAGGTTGAGGGTTAGGGTTAGGTTTAGGGTGAGGGTTAGGTTTAGGGTGAGGGTTCGGATGAGGGTTAGCGTGAGGGGTAGGTTTAGGGTTAGGGTGAGGGTTAGGTTTAGGCTGAGGGTTAGAGTTAGGTTTAGGGTGAGGTAAGGGTTATGGTGAGGGTTAAGTTGAGGGTGTGGGTGAGGGTTTTGTTTAGGTAAGGGTTAGGGTTAGAGTTAGGGTGAGGATTAGGGGAGGGTGAAGGTTAAGTTGAGGGGTAGGGTTAGGATGAGGCTTAGGGTTAGGGTTAGGGTGAGGGTTAGCGTTAGAGTGATGTTTAGTATGAGGGTGAGGGTTAATGTTAGGGTTAGCGTTAGGGAAAGTTTAGGGTTAGGGTTAGGGTGAGGGTTAGGGTGAGAGGTAAGTTTAGGGTTAGGGTGAAGGTTAGGGTTAGAGTTAGGGTTTGGTTTAGAGGGTTACGGTTAGGTTGATGTTTAGGGTGAGGGTGAGGGTTAGGATGAGGGTGAGGTTGAGGTTTAGGTTGAGGGTGAAGGTGAGGGTTACGGTTAAGGTTTGGGTTTGGGTGAGTGTGAGGGTTAGGGTTAGGATGATCATTAGGGTTATTGTTTGGGTTAGGGTTAGGGTGAGGGTGAGGGTTAGGGTTAGGGAAAGGATGAGGGTAAGGGTTAGGGTGAGGGTTAAGGTGAGGATAAGGTTTAGGGTTAGGGTTAGGGTGAGTGTTAGCGTGAGGGTCAGAGTGAGGGTTACGGTTAGGGTTAGGGTTAGGGTTAGGGTTAGGCTTAGGGTCAGGGTTAGGGTTAGGGTTAGGGTTAGGTTCAGGGTCAGGGTCAGGGTCAGGGTCAGGGTCAGGGTCAGGGTCAGGGTCAGGGTCAGGGTCAGGGTCAGGGTTAGGGTCAGGGTTAGGGTTAGGGTTAGGGTTAGGGTTAGGGTTAGGGTTAGGGTTAGGGTCAGGGTTAGGGTTAGGGTTAGGGTTAGGGTTAGGGTTAGGGTTAGGGTTAGGGTTAGGGTTAGGGTGAGGATAAGGGTTAGGGTGAGGCTTAGGGTGAGGATGAGGGTTAAGTTTAGGGTTAGGGTGAGGGTTAGGGTTTGGGTGATGTTTAGGGTGAGATTTAGGGTGAGGATGAGGGTTCGGGTGAGGGAGAGGCTTCAGGTGAGTTTGAGGGTTAGGGTGTGGGTGAGGATTAGGGTTAGGATGAGGGTTAGGGTTAGGGTTAGGGTTAGGGTTAGGGTTAGGGTTAGGGTTAGGGTTAGGTTCAGGGTCAGGGTCAGGGTCAGGGTCAGGGTCAGGGTCAGGGTCAGGGTCAGGGTTAGGGTTAGGGTTAGGGTTAGGGTTAGGGTTAGGGTCAGGGTTAGGGTCAGGGTTAGGGTTAGGGTTAGGGTTAGGGTTAGGGTTAGGGTTAGGGTTAGGGTTAGGGTTAGGGTTAGGGTGAGGATAAGGGTTAGGGTGAGGGTTAGGGTGAGGATGAGGGTTAAGTTTAGGGTTAGGGTGAGGGTTAGGGTTTGGGTGATGTTTAGGGTGAGATTTAGGGTGAGGATGAGGGTTCGGGTGAGGGAGAGGCTTCAGGTGAGTTTGAGGGTTAGGGTGTGGGTGAGGATTAGGGTTAGGATGAGGGTGAAGGTTAGGTTTAGGGTTAGTGTGAGGTTGAGAGTTAGGGGTAGGGTTAGGGTTGGGGTTAGGGTTAGGGTTAGCGTTAATGTGAGGGTTAGGGAGAGGGGTAGGCGTAGGGTTAGGGTGAGGTTTAGGGTGAATGTGAGGGTTAAGGTGAGAGTGAGGTTAAGGGTTAGGGTTAGGGTTAGGGTGAGGGTGAGGGTCAGTGTTAAGATTAGGGTTAGGGTTAGGGGTATTGAGAGGGTGAGGGTGAGGGTTAGGGTTAAGGTTAGTGTGAGGGTTAGGTTTAGGGTGAGGGTTAGGTTTAGGTTGAGGGTTAGGTTAAGGGTAAGGTTTACGGTGAGGGTTAGGGTTAGGGTTAGGGTTAGGGTGAGGGTCAGGGTGAGGTTTAGGGTCAGGTAGAGGGTTAGGGTTAGGCTGAGATGTAGGGTTAAGTTGATGTTTATTGTGAGGGTGAGGGTGAGGGTGAAGGTTAGGGTTAGGGTGATGTTTAGGGTGAGGTTTAGGGTTAGGGTAAGGTTTAGGGTTCGGGTGAGTGATGGTTAGGGTGTGGGTGAGGGTTTGGGTTAGGTTGAGTGTTAGGGTGACGGTGAGTGTTACAGTGAGGTTGAGGGTTAGGGTTAGGTTTAGGGTGAGGGTTAGGTTTAGGGTGAGGGTTCGGATGAGGGTTAGCGTGAGGGGTAGGTTTAGGGTTAGGGTGAGGGTTAGGTTTAGGCTGAGGGTTAGAGTTAGGTTTAGGGTGAGGTAAGGGTTATGGTGAGGGTTAAGTTGAGGGTGTGGGTGAGGGTTTTGTTTAGGTAAGGGTTAGGGTTAGAGTTAGGGTGAGGATTAGGGGAGGGTGAAGGTTATGTTGAGGGGTAGGGTTAGGATGAGGCTTAGGGTTAGGGTTAGGGTGAGGGTTAGCGTTAGAGTGATGTTTAGTATGAGGGTGAGGGTTAATGTTAGGGTTAGCGTTAGGGAAAGTTTAGGGTTAGGGTTAGGGTGAGGGTTAGGGTGAGAGGTAAGTTTAGGGTTAGGGTGAAGGTTAGGGTTAGAGTTAGGGTTTGGTTTAGAGGGTTACGGTTAGGTTGATGTTTAGGGTGAGGGTGAGGGTTAGGATGAGGGTGAGGTTGAGGTTTAGGTTAGGGTGAAGGTGAGGGTTACGGTTAAGGTTTGGGTTTGGGTGAGTGTGAGGGTTAGGGTTAGGATGATCATTAGGGTTATTGTTTGGGTTAGGGTGAGGGTGAGGGTTAGGGTTAGGGAAAGGATGAGGGTAAGGGTTAGGGTGAGGGTTAAGGTGAGGATAAGGTTTAGGGTTAGGGTTAGGGTGAGTGTTAGCGTGAGGGTCAGAGTGAGGGTTACGGTTAGAGTTAGGGTTAGGGTTAGGGTTAGGCTTAGGGTCAGGGTTAGGGTTAGGGTTAGGGTTAGGGTCAGGGTCAGGGTCAGGGTCAGGGTCAGGGTCAGGGTCAGGGTCAGGGTCAGGGTCAGGGTCAGGGTTAGGGTCAGGGTTAGGGTTAGGGTTAGGGTTAGGGTTAGGGTTAGGGTTAGGGTTAGGGTCAGGGTTAGGGTTAGGGTTAGGGTTAGGGTTAGGGTTAGGGTTAGGGTTAGGGTTAGGGTTAGGGTTAGGGTGAGGATAAGGGTTAGGGTGAGGGTTAGGGTGAGGATGAGGGTTAAGTTTAGGGTTAGGGTGAGGGTTAGGGTTTGGGTGATGTTTAGGGTGAGATTTAGGGTGAGGATGAGGGTTCGGGTGAGGGAGAGGCTTCAGGTGAGTTTGAGGGTTAGGGTGTGGGTGAGGATTAGGGTTAGGATGAGGGTGAAGGTTAGGTTTAGGGTTAGTGTGAGGTTGAGAGTTAGGGGTAGGGTTAGGGTTGGGGTTAGGGTTAGGGTTAGCGTTAATGTGAGGGTTAGGGAGAGGGGTAGGCGTAGGGTTAGGGTGAGGTTTAGGGTGAATGTGAGGGTTAAGGTGAGAGTGAGGTTAAGGGTTAGGGTTAGGGTTAGGGTGAGGGTGAGGGTCAGTGTTAAGATTAGGGTTAGGGTTAGGGGTATTGAGAGGGTGAGGGTGAGGGTTAGGGTTAAGGTTAGTGTGAGGGTTAGGTTTAGGGTGAGGGTTAGGTTTAGGTTGAGGGTTAGGTTAAGGGTAAGGTTTACGGTGAGGGTTAGGGTTAGGGTTAGGGTTAGGGTGAGGGTCAGGGTGAGGTTTAGGGTCAGGTAGAGGGTTAGGGTTAGGCTGAGATGTAGGGTTAAGTTGATGTTTATTGTGAGGGTGAGGGTGAGGGTGAAGGTTAGGGTTAGGGTGATGTTTAGGGTGAGGTTTAGGGTTAGGGTAAGGTTTAGGGTTCGGGTGAGTGTGATGGTTAGGGTGTGGGTGAGGGTTTGGGTTAGGTTGAGTGTTAGGGTGACGGTGAGTGTTACAGTGAGGTTGAGGGTTAGGGTTAGGTTTAGGGTGAGGGTTAGGTTTAGGGTGAGGGTTCGGATGAGGGTTAGCGTGAGGGGTAGGTTTAGGGTTAGGGTGAGGGTTAGGTTTAGGCTGAGGGTTAGAGTTAGGTTTAGGGTGAGGTAAGGGTTATGGTGAGGGTTAAGTTGAGGGTGTGGGTGAGGGTTTTGTTTAGGTAAGGGTTAGGGTTAGAGTTAGGGTGAGGATTAGGGGAGGGTGAAGGTTAAGTTGAGGGGTAGGGTTAGGATGAGGCTTAGGGTTAGGGTTAGGGTGAGGGTTAGCGTTAGAGTGATGTTTAGTATGAGGGTGAGGGTTAATGTTAGGGTTAGCGTTAGGGAAAGTTTAGGGTTAGGGTTAGGGTGAGGGTTAGGGTGAGAGGTAAGTTTAGGGTTAGGGTGAAGGTTAGGGTTAGAGTTAGGGTTTGGTTTAGAGGGTTACGGTTAGGTTGATGTTTAGGGTGAGGGTGAGGGTTAGGATGAGGGTGAGGTTGAGGTTTAGGTTGAGGGTGAAGGTGAGGGTTACGGTTAAGGTTTGGGTTTGGGTGAGTGTGAGGGTTAGGGTTAGGATGATCATTAGGGTTATTGTTTGGGTTAGGGTTAGGGTGAGGGTGAGGGTTAGGGTTAGGGAAAGGATGAGGGTAAGGGTTAGGGTGAGGGTTAAGGTGAGGATAAGGTTTAGGGTTAGGGTTAGGGTGAGTGTTAGCGTGAGGGTCAGAGTGAGGGTTACGGTTAGGGTTAGGGTTAGGGTTAGGG